>NW_028133029.1:0-238532 GCF_964374135.1 Grampus griseus
CATACCTTGAACGGCAGCACAGCTTTCTGGACACCTGGGAGGCTAGCCGGGGCACCCTGTTCCCGGCAGGAACACTGAGTAACCCCAGGCGCACCTGGTCTGCTAAGCAACATCCAGGCCCGTAGCCCTTTAGAGCCCCTCTGTGCACGCCGAGCGTAGGGAAACGCACTGCCCTCTCTTTTGGAGCAGCTTGGTTTTCCTCAGCACTCGCACACGTTCACGAACACCGTTCTGGCACATCCCACATGGCGCGGAGGTCTTACACGTTGCCCTAATCGGAGCTGCGCTCAGAGTAACCCTCGTCTTCGCATTCCATCCAGGACCTCCTGACTGAAGGCACCGTGCCTCCTAGAGGACGGCGGCTTGGGTTCTTACTGCAATTCAAGTCCTGTTCCTTCTTTGGCACTGCAGGCAGCCCCAGGCCCAGAGGAGCAGCTACGGCGTTCCTTGCTTGAGACAGTTCGCTGGATGCGGGACTCCCTACTTCGATAAGTTGACTCAGGGAAGGAAACACAGGGTGACCGGTGTCTCTTGGGACTCGTTAGAAACCACAGGGATGTACGCTGAGTGTGCCCATGAAAACGGGGTCCTGCTGGAACTAGCCCTGCTTTCCCATTTGGAGGGCGGCATTCATGCCTGCCTTGAAGCTCCCTGACATTCCCGGCTCCCGACAGGCCAGTGAGCCCTGGAAGAATGCTTCGGGAAAATTATGAGTTTGCTCTCTCTAAACCAGGGGCTTCCGTGGCCGCGGTGCGGTCCGCATGACAGGCTCTAGAGCTAAAGGGAACCTCAACGTGAGAACTCGCCTCCAGGTTAGGCCCTGAGTAGCCGTGCAGAAAGGGAGGCATGCAGCTCTTTCCAGGAGTTCTTAGTCGCTTTGCTTTAAAGGAAGTACACGTCCGGGGACTCCTAGGCCCCACGGGTGTGCATCATTTTCCCTCCAAGGTCACTGAGTGCCTCCAGACACCTGTGGGCCGGCTGAGCAACGTCGAGGTCCACTGGTTGATTCCCTCGGAGGACCCCTGTGCGTGCCGAGTGCTGGGCAACCACACACTGCGCGTTCCTTGGGTAGCGTTACATCTCCAGAGCCCTCGAACGCCCTCACGACAACATGGCTGGTGAGTGCGAAGTGCCCAGGAAGACTCTGTCATGGCCCTTGTGTGAGCTGCCATGAGAGAACGCTGTGCTTGGAACACTGCGAGGCCCACCCTCGTACCTGAAGTCACTCTGCTCGAGGAGGAAGTCAGCATCTTAGCATGCTGTGTGGCTCCCGGCACACCCAGCGTGAACCCAGGCCTGGAAGTAAGGCCCTGATTTGCCGTGCAGTAGCGGAGGCGTGCTGCAGCTTCCAGGAGGCGGAGGCCTCTGCTCTGCATACCTTGAACGGCAGCACAGCTTTCTGGACACCTGGGAGGCTAGCCGGGGCACCCTGTTCCCGGCAGGAACACTGAGTAACCCCAGGCGCACCTGGGTCTGCTAAGCAACATCAAGCCCGTAGCCCTTTAGAGCCCCTCTGTGCACGCCGAGCGTAGGGAAACGCACTGCCCTCTCTGTTGGAGCAGCTTGGTTTCCTCAGCACTCGCACACGTTCACGAACACCGTTCTGGCACATCCCACATGGCGCGGAGGTCATACGCGTTGCCCTAATCGGAGCTGCGCTCAGAGTAACCCTCGTCTTCGCATTCCATCCAGGACCTCCTGACTGAAGGCACCGTGCCTCCTAGAGGACGGCGGCTTGGGTTCTTACTGCAATTCAAGTCCTGTTCCTTCTTTGGCACTGCAGGCAGCCCCAGGCCCAGAGGAGCAGCTACGGCGTTCCTTGCTTGAGACAGTTCGCTGGATGCGGGACTCCCTACTTCGATAAGTTGACTCAGGGAAGGAAACACAGGGTGACCGGTGTCTCTTGGGACTCGTTAGAAACCACAGGGATGTACGCTGAGTGTGCCCATGAAAACGGGGTCCTGCTGGAACTAGCCCTGCTTTCCCATTTGGAGGGCGGCATTCATGCCTGCCTTGAAGCTCCCTGACATTCCCGGCTCCCGACAGGCCAGTGAGCCCTGGAAGAATGCTTCGGGGAAAATTATGAGTTTGCTCTCTCTAAACCAGGGGCTTCCGTGGCCGTGGTGGCGGTCCGCATGACAGGCTCTAGAGCTAAAGGGAACCTCAACGTGAGAACTCGCCTCCAGGTTAGGCCCTGAGTAGCCGTGCAGAAAGGGAGGCATGCAGCTCTTTCCAGGAGTTCTTAGTCGCTTTGCTTTAAAGGAAGTACACGTCCGGGGACTCCTAGGCCCCACGGGTGTGCATCATTTTCCCTCCAAGGTCACTGAGTGCCTCCAGACACCTGTGGGCCGGCTGAGCAACGTCGAGGTCCACTGGTTGATTCCCTCGGAGGACCCCTGTGCGTGCCGAGTGCTGGGCAACCACACACTGCGCGTTCCTTGGGTAGCGTTACATCTCCAGAGCCCTCGAACGCCCTCAGGACAACATGGCTGGTGAGTGCGAAGTGCCCAGGAAGACTCTGTCATGGCCCTTGTGTGAGCTGCCATGAGAGAACGCTGTGCTTGGAACACTGCGAGGCCCACCCTCGTACCTGAAGTCACTCTGCTGGAGGAGGAAGTCAGCATCTTAGCATGTTGTGTGGCTCCCGGCACACCCAGCGTGAACCCAGGCCTGGAAGTAAGGCCCTGATTTGCCGTGCAGTAGCGGAGGCGTGCTGCAGCTTCCAGGAGGCGGAGGCCTCTGCTCTGCATACCTTGAACGGCAGCACAGCTTTCTGGACACCTGGGAGGCTAGCCGGGGCACCCTGTTCCCGGCAGGAACACTGAGTAACCCCAGGCGCACCTGGGTCTGCTAAGCAACATCCAGGCCCGTAGCCCTTTAGAGCCCCTCTGTGCACGCCGAGCGTAGGGAAACGCACTGCCCTCTCTTTTGGAGCAGCTTGGTTTCCTCAGCACTCGCACACGTTCACGAACACCGTTCTGGCACATCCCACATGGCGCGGAGGTCTTACACGTTGCCCTAATCGGAGCTGCGCTCAGAGTAACCCTCGTCTTCGCATTCCATCCAGGACCTCCTGACTGAAGGCACCGTGCCTCCTAGAGGACGGCGGCTTGGGTTCTTACTGCAATTCAAGTCCTGTTCCTTCTTTGGCACTGCAGGCAGCCCCAGGCCCAGAGGAGCAGCTACGGCGTTCCTTGCTTGAGACAGTTCGCTGGATGCGGGACTCCCTACTTCGATAAGTTGACTCAGGGAAGGAAACACAGGGTGACCGGTGTCTCTTGGGACTCGTTAGAAACCACAGGGATGTACGCTGAGTGTGCCCATGAAAACGGGGTCCTGCTGGAAGTAGCCCTGCTTTCCCATTTGGAGGGCGGCATTCATGCCTGCCTTGAAGCTCCCTGACATTCCCGGCTCCCGACAGGCCAGTGAGCCCTGGAAGAATGCTTCGGGGAAAATTATGAGTTTGCTCTCTCTAAACCAGGGGCTTCCGTGGCCGCGGTGGCGGTCCGCATGACAGGCTCTAGAGCTAAAGGGAACCTCAACGTGAGAACTCGCCTCCAGGTTAGGCCCTGAGTAGCCGTGCAGAAAGGGAGGCATGCAGCTCTTTCCAGGAGTTCTTAGTCGCTTTGCTTTAAAGGAAGTACACGTCCGGGGACTCCTAGGCCCCACGGGTGTGCATCATTTTCCCTCCAAGGTCACTGAGTGCCTCCAGACACCTGTGGGCCGGCTGAGCAACGTCGAGGTCCACTGGTTGATTCCCTCGGAGGACCCCTGTGCGTGCCGAGTGCTGGGCAACCACACACTGCGCGTTCCTTGGGTAGCGTTACATCTCCAGAGCCCTCGAACGCCCTCACGACAACATGGCTGGTGAGTGCGAAGTGCCCAGGAAGACTCTGTCATGGCCCTTGTGTGAGCTGCCATGAGAGAACGCTGTGCTTGGAACACTGCGAGGCCCACCCTCGTACCTGAAGTCACTCTGCTCGAGGAGGAAGTCAGCATCTTAGCATGCTGTGTGGCTCCCGGCACACCCAGCGTGAACCCAGGCCTGGAAGTAAGGCCCTGATTTGCCGTGCAGTAGCGGAGGCGTGCTGCAGCTTCCAGGAGGCGGAGGCCTCTGCTCTGCATACCTTGAACGGCAGCACAGCTTTCTGGACACCTGGGAGGCTAGCCGGGGCACCCTGTTCCCAGCAGGAACACTGAGTAACCCCAGGCGCACCTGGGTCTGCTAAGCAACATCAAGCCCGTAGCCCTTTAGAGCCCCTCTGTGCACGCCGAGCGTAGGGAAACGCACTGCCCTCTCTGTTGGAGCAGCTTGGTTTCCTCAGCACTCGCACACGTTCACGAACACCGTTCTGGCACATCCCACATGGCGCGGAGGTCTTACGCGTTGCCCTAATCGGAGCTGCGCTCAGAGTAACCCTCGTCTTCGCATTCCATCCAGGACCTCCTGACTGAAGGCACCGTGCCTCCTAGAGGACGGCGGCTTGGGTTCTTACTGCAATTCAAGTCCTGTTCCTTCTTTGGCACTGCAGGCAGCCCCAGGCCCAGAGGAGCAGCTACGGCGTTCCTTGCTTGAGACAGTTCGCTGGATGCGGGACTCCCTACTTCGATAAGTTGACTCAGGGAAGGAAACACAGGGTGACCGGTGTCTCTTGGGACTCGTTAGAAACCACAGGGATGTACGCTGAGTGTGCCCATGAAAACGGGGTCCTGCTGGAACTAGCCCTGCTTTCCCATTTGGAGGGCGGCATTCATGCCTGCCTTGAAGCTCCCTGACATTCCCGGCTCCCGACAGGCCAGTGAGCCCTGGAAGAATGCTTCGGGGAAAATTATGAGTTTGCTCTCTCTAAACCAGGGGCTTCCATGGCCGCGGTGGCGGTCCGCATGACAGGCTCTAGAGCTAAAGGGAACCTCAACGTGAGAACTCGCCTCCAGGTTAGGCCCTGAGTAGCCGTGCAGAAAGGGAGGCATGCAGCTCTTTCCAGGAGTTCTTAGTCGCTTTGCTTTAAAGGACGTACACGTCCGGGGACTCCTAGGCCCCACGGGTGTGCATCATTTTCCCTCCAAGGTCACTGAGTGCCTCCAGACACCTGTGGGCCGGCTGAGCAACGTCGAGGTCCACTGGTTGATTCCCTCGGAGGACCCCTGTGCGTGCCGAGTGCTGGGCAACCACACACTGCGCGTTCCTTGGGTAGCGTTACATCTCCAGAGCCCTCAAACGCCCTCAGGACAACATGGCTGGTGAGTGCGAAGTGCCCAGGAAGACTCTGTCATGGCCCTTGTGTGAGCTGCCATGAGAGAACGCTGTGCTTGGAACACTGCGAGGCCCACCCTCGTACCTGAAGTCACTCTGCTGGAGGAGGAAGTCAGCATCTTAGCATGTTGTGTGGCTCCCGGCACACCCAGCGTGAACCCAGGCCTGGAAGTAAGGCCCTGATTTGCCGTGCAGTAGCGGAGGCGTGCTGCAGCTTCCAGGAGGCGGAGGCCTCTGCTCTGCATACCTTGAACGGCAGCACAGCTTTCTGGACACCTGGGAGGCTAGCCGGGGCACCCTGTTCCCGGCAGGAACACTGAGTAACCCCAGGCGCACCTGGGTCTGCTAAGCAACATCCAGGCCCGTAGCCCTTTAGAGCCCCTCTGTGCACGCCGAGCGTAGGGAAACGCACTGCCCTCTCTTTTGGAGCAGCTTGGTTTCCTCAGCACTCGCACACGTTCACGAACACCGTTCTGGCACATCCCACATGGCGCGGAGGTCTTACACGTTGCCCTAATCGGAGCTGCGCTCAGAGTAACCCTCGTCTTCGCATTCCATCCAGGACCTCCTGACTGAAGGCACCGTGCCTCCTAGAGGACGGCGGCTTGGGTTCTTACTGCAATTCAAGTCCTGTTCCTTCTTTGGCACTGCAGGCAGCCCCAGGCCCAGAGGAGCAGCTACGGCGTTCCTTGCTTGAGACAGTTCGCTGGATGCGGGACTCCCTACTTCGATAAGTTGACTCAGGGAAGGAAACACAGGGTGACCGGTGTCTCTTGGGACTCGTTAGAAACCACAGGGATGTACGCTGAGTGTGCCCATGAAAACGGGGTCCTGCTGGAACTAGCCCTGCTTTCCCATTTGGAGGGCGGCATTCATGCCTGCCTTGAAGCTCCCTGACATTCCCGGCTCCCGACAGGCCAGTGAGCCCTGGAAGAATGCTTCGGGGAAAATTATGAGTTTGCTCTCTCTAAACCAGGGGCTTCCGTGGCCGCGGTGGCGGTCCGCATGACAGGCTCTAGAGCTAAAGGGAACCTCAACGTGAGAACTCGCCTCCAGGTTAGGCCCTGAGTAGCCGTGCAGAAAGGGAGGCATGCAGCTCTTTCCAGGAGTTCTTAGTCGCTTTGCTTTAAAGGAAGTACACGTCCGGGGACTCCTAGGCCCCACGGGTGTGCATCATTTTCCCTCCAAGGTCACTGAGTGCCTCCAGACACCTGTGGGCCGGCTGAGCAACGTCGAGGTCCACTGGTTGATTCCCTCGGAGGACCCCTGTGCGTGCCGAGTGCTGGGCAACCACACACTGCGCGTTCCTTGGGTAGCGTTACATCTCCAGAGCCCTCGAACGCCCTCACGACAACATGGCTGGTGAGTGCGAAGTGCCCAGGAAGACTCTGTCATGGCCCTTGTGTGAGCTGCCATGAGAGAACGCTGTGCTTGGAACACTGCGAGGCCCACCCTCGTACCTGAAGTCACTCTGCTCGAGGAGGAAGTCAGCATCTTAGCATGCTGTGTGGCTCCCGGCACACCCAGCGTGAACCCAGGCCTGGAAGTAAGGCCCTGATTTGCCGTGCAGTAGCGGAGGCGTGCTGCAGCTTCCAGGAGGCGGAGGCCTCTGCTCTGCATACCTTGAACGGCAGCACAGCTTTCTGGACACCTGGGAGGCTAGCCGGGGCACCCTGTTCCCAGCAGGAACACTGAGTAACCCCAGGCGCACCTGGGTCTGCTAAGCAACATCAAGCCCGTAGCCCTTTAGAGCCCCTCTGTGCACGCCGAGCGTAGGGAAACGCACTGCCCTCTCTGTTGGAGCAGCTTGGTTTCCTCAGCACTCGCACACGTTCACGAACACCGTTCTGGCACATCCCACATGGCGCGGAGGTCTTACGCGTTGCCCTAATCGGAGCTGCGCTCAGAGTAACCCTCGTCTTCGCATTCCATCCAGGACCTCCTGACTGAAGGCACCGTGCCTCCTAGAGGACGGCGGCTTGGGTTCTTACTGCAATTCAAGTCCTGTTCCTTCTTTGGCACTGCAGGCAGCCCCAGGCCCAGAGGAGCAGCTACGGCGTTCCTTGCTTGAGACAGTTCGCTGGATGCGGGACTCCCTACTTCGATAAGTTGACTCAGGGAAGGAAACACAGGGTGACCGGTGTCTCTTGGGACTCGTTAGAAACCACAGGGATGTACGCTGAGTGTGCCCATGAAAACGGGGTCCTGCTGGAACTAGCCCTGCTTTCCCATTTGGAGGGCGGCATTCATGCCTGCCTTGAAGCTCCCTGACATTCCCGGCTCCCGACAGGCCAGTGAGCCCTGGAAGAATGCTTCGGGGAAAATTATGAGTTTGCTCTCTCTAAACCAGGGGCTTCCGTGGCCGTGGTGGCGGTCCGCATGACAGGCTCTAGAGCTAAAGGGAACCTCAACGTGAGAACTCGCCTCCAGGTTAGGCCCTGAGTAGCCGTGCAGAAAGGGAGGCATGCAGCTCTTTCCAGGAGTTCTTAGTCGCTTTGCTTTAAAGGAAGTACACGTCCGGGGACTCCTAGGCCCCACGGGTGTGCATCATTTTCCCTCCAAGGTCACTGAGTGCCTCCAGACACCTGTGGGCCGGCTGAGCAACGTCGAGGTCCACTGGTTGATTCCCTCGGAGGACCCCTGTGCGTGCCGAGTGCTGGGCAACCACACACTGCGCGTTCCTTGGGTAGCGTTACATCTCCAGAGCCCTCGAACGCCCTCAGGACAACATGGCTGGTGAGTGCGAAGTGCCCAGGAAGACTCTGTCATGGCCCTTGTGTGAGCTGCCATGAGAGAACGCTGTGCTTGGAACACTGCGAGGCCCACCCTCGTACCTGAAGTCACTCTGCTGGAGGAGGAAGTCAGCATCTTAGCATGTTGTGTGGCTCCCGGCACACCCAGCGTGAACCCAGGCCTGGAAGTAAGGCCCTGATTTGCCGTGCAGTAGCGGAGGCGTGCTGCAGCTTCCAGGAGGCGGAGGCCTCTGCTCTGCATACCTTGAACGGCAGCACAGCTTTCTGGACACCTGGGAGGCTAGCCGGGGCACCCTGTTCCCGGCAGGAACACTGAGTAACCCCAGGCGCACCTGGGTCTGCTAAGCAACATCCAGGCCCGTAGCCCTTTAGAGCCCCTCTGTGCACGCCGAGCGTAGGGAAACGCACTGCCCTCTCTTTTGGAGCAGCTTGGTTTCCTCAGCACTCGCACACGTTCACGAACACCGTTCTGGCACATCCCACATGGCGCGGAGGTCTTACACGTTGCCCTAATCGGAGCTGCGCTCAGAGTAACCCTCGTCTTCGCATTCCATCCAGGACCTCCTGACTGAAGGCACCGTGCCTCCTAGAGGACGGCGGCTTGGGTTCTTACTGCAATTCAAGTCCTGTTCCTTCTTTGGCACTGCAGGCAGCCCCAGGCCCAGAGGAGCAGCTACGGCGTTCCTTGCTTGAGACAGTTCGCTGGATGCGGGACTCCCTACTTCGATAAGTTGACTCAGGGAAGGAAACACAGGGTGACCGGTGTCTCTTGGGACTCGTTAGAAACCACAGGGATGTACGCTGAGTGTGCCCATGAAAACGGGGTCCTGCTGGAAGTAGCCCTGCTTTCCCATTTGGAGGGCGGCATTCATGCCTGCCTTGAAGCTCCCTGACATTCCCGGCTCCCGACAGGCCAGTGAGCCCTGGAAGAATGCTTCGGGGAAAATTATGAGTTTGCTCTCTCTAAACCAGGGGCTTCCGTGGCCGCGGTGGCGGTCCGCATGACAGGCTCTAGAGCTAAAGGGAACCTCAACGTGAGAACTCGCCTCCAGGTTAGGCCCTGAGTAGCCGTGCAGAAAGGGAGGCATGCAGCTCTTTCCAGGAGTTCTTAGTCGCTTTGCTTTAAAGGAAGTACACGTCCGGGGACTCCTAGGCCCCACGGGTGTGCATCATTTTCCCTCCAAGGTCACTGAGTGCCTCCAGACACCTGTGGGCCGGCTGAGCAACGTCGAGGTCCACTGGTTGATTCCCTCGGAGGACCCCTGTGCGTGCCGAGTGCTGGGCAACCACACACTGCGCGTTCCTTGGGTAGCGTTACATCTCCAGAGCCCTCGAACGCCCTCACGACAACATGGCTGGTGAGTGCGAAGTGCCCAGGAAGACTCTGTCATGGCCCTTGTGTGAGCTGCCATGAGAGAACGCTGTGCTTGGAACACTGCGAGGCCCACCCTCGTACCTGAAGTCACTCTGCTCGAGGAGGAAGTCAGCATCTTAGCATGCTGTGTGGCTCCCGGCACACCCAGCGTGAACCCAGGCCTGGAAGTAAGGCCCTGATTTGCCGTGCAGTAGCGGAGGCGTGCTGCAGCTTCCAGGAGGCGGAGGCCTCTGCTCTGCATACCTTGAACGGCAGCACAGCTTTCTGGACACCTGGGAGGCTAGCCGGGGCACCCTGTTCCCAGCAGGAACACTGAGTAACCCCAGGCGCACCTGGGTCTGCTAAGCAACATCAAGCCCGTAGCCCTTTAGAGCCCCTCTGTGCACGCCGAGCGTAGGGAAACGCACTGCCCTCTCTGTTGGAGCAGCTTGGTTTCCTCAGCACTCGCACACGTTCACGAACACCGTTCTGGCACATCCCACATGGCGCGGAGGTCTTACGCGTTGCCCTAATCGGAGCTGCGCTCAGAGTAACCCTCGTCTTCGCATTCCATCCAGGACCTCCTGACTGAAGGCACCGTGCCTCCTAGAGGACGGCGGCTTGGGTTCTTACTGCAATTCAAGTCCTGTTCCTTCTTTGGCACTGCAGGCAGCCCCAGGCCCAGAGGAGCAGCTACGGCGTTCCTTGCTTGAGACAGTTCGCTGGATGCGGGACTCCCTACTTCGATAAGTTGACTCAGGGAAGGAAACACAGGGTGACCGGTGTCTCTTGGGACTCGTTAGAAACCACAGGGATGTACGCTGAGTGTGCCCATGAAAACGGGGTCCTGCTGGAACTAGCCCTGCTTTCCCATTTGGAGGGCGGCATTCATGCCTGCCTTGAAGCTCCCTGACATTCCCGGCTCCCGACAGGCCAGTGAGCCCTGGAAGAATGCTTCGGGGAAAATTATGAGTTTGCTCTCTCTAAACCAGGGGCTTCCATGGCCGCGGTGGCGGTCCGCATGACAGGCTCTAGAGCTAAAGGGAACCTCAACGTGAGAACTCGCCTCCAGGTTAGGCCCTGAGTAGCCGTGCAGAAAGGGAGGCATGCAGCTCTTTCCAGGAGTTCTTAGTCGCTTTGCTTTAAAGGACGTACACGTCCGGGGACTCCTAGGCCCCACGGGTGTGCATCATTTTCCCTCCAAGGTCACTGAGTGCCTCCAGACACCTGTGGGCCGGCTGAGCAACGTCGAGGTCCACTGGTTGATTCCCTCGGAGGACCCCTGTGCGTGCCGAGTGCTGGGCAACCACACACTGCGCGTTCCTTGGGTAGCGTTACATCTCCAGAGCCCTCAAACGCCCTCAGGACAACATGGCTGGTGAGTGCGAAGTGCCCAGGAAGACTCTGTCATGGCCCTTGTGTGAGCTGCCATGAGAGAACGCTGTGCTTGGAACACTGCGAGGCCCACCCTCGTACCTGAAGTCACTCTGCTGGAGGAGGAAGTCAGCATCTTAGCATGTTGTGTGGCTCCCGGCACACCCAGCGTGAACCCAGGCCTGGAAGTAAGGCCCTGATTTGCCGTGCAGTAGCGGAGGCGTGCTGCAGCTTCCAGGAGGCGGAGGCCTCTGCTCTGCATACCTTGAACGGCAGCACAGCTTTCTGGACACCTGGGAGGCTAGCCGGGGCACCCTGTTCCCGGCAGGAACACTGAGTAACCCCAGGCGCACCTGGGTCTGCTAAGCAACATCCAGGCCCGTAGCCCTTTAGAGCCCCTCTGTGCACGCCGAGCGTAGGGAAACGCACTGCCCTCTCTTTTGGAGCAGCTTGGTTTCCTCAGCACTCGCACACGTTCACGAACACCGTTCTGGCACATCCCACATGGCGCGGAGGTCTTACACGTTGCCCTAATCGGAGCTGCGCTCAGAGTAACCCTCGTCTTCGCATTCCATCCAGGACCTCCTGACTGAAGGCACCGTGCCTCCTAGAGGACGGCGGCTTGGGTTCTTACTGCAATTCAAGTCCTGTTCCTTCTTTGGCACTGCAGGCAGCCCCAGGCCCAGAGGAGCAGCTACGGCGTTCCTTGCTTGAGACAGTTCGCTGGATGCGGGACTCCCTACTTCGATAAGTTGACTCAGGGAAGGAAACACAGGGTGACCGGTGTCTCTTGGGACTCGTTAGAAACCACAGGGATGTACGCTGAGTGTGCCCATGAAAACGGGGTCCTGCTGGAACTAGCCCTGCTTTCCCATTTGGAGGGCGGCATTCATGCCTGCCTTGAAGCTCCCTGACATTCCCGGCTCCCGACAGGCCAGTGAGCCCTGGAAGAATGCTTCGGGGAAAATTATGAGTTTGCTCTCTCTAAACCAGGGGCTTCCGTGGCCGCGGTGGCGGTCCGCATGACAGGCTCTAGAGCTAAAGGGAACCTCAACGTGAGAACTCGCCTCCAGGTTAGGCCCTGAGTAGCCGTGCAGAAAGGGAGGCATGCAGCTCTTTCCAGGAGTTCTTAGTCGCTTTGCTTTAAAGGAAGTACACGTCCGGGGACTCCTAGGCCCCACGGGTGTGCATCATTTTCCCTCCAAGGTCACTGAGTGCCTCCAGACACCTGTGGGCCGGCTGAGCAACGTCGAGGTCCACTGGTTGATTCCCTCGGAGGACCCCTGTGCGTGCCGAGTGCTGGGCAACCACACACTGCGCGTTCCTTGGGTAGCGTTACATCTCCAGAGCCCTCGAACGCCCTCACGACAACATGGCTGGTGAGTGCGAAGTGCCCAGGAAGACTCTGTCATGGCCCTTGTGTGAGCTGCCATGAGAGAACGCTGTGCTTGGAACACTGCGAGGCCCACCCTCGTACCTGAAGTCACTCTGCTCGAGGAGGAAGTCAGCATCTTAGCATGCTGTGTGGCTCCCGGCACACCCAGCGTGAACCCAGGCCTGGAAGTAAGGCCCTGATTTGCCGTGCAGTAGCGGAGGCGTGCTGCAGCTTCCAGGAGGCGGAGGCCTCTGCTCTGCATACCTTGAACGGCAGCACAGCTTTCTGGACACCTGGGAGGCTAGCCGGGGCACCCTGTTCCCAGCAGGAACACTGAGTAACCCCAGGCGCACCTGGGTCTGCTAAGCAACATCAAGCCCGTAGCCCTTTAGAGCCCCTCTGTGCACGCCGAGCGTAGGGAAACGCACTGCCCTCTCTGTTGGAGCAGCTTGGTTTCCTCAGCACTCGCACACGTTCACGAACACCGTTCTGGCACATCCCACATGGCGCGGAGGTCTTACGCGTTGCCCTAATCGGAGCTGCGCTCAGAGTAACCCTCGTCTTCGCATTCCATCCAGGACCTCCTGACTGAAGGCACCGTGCCTCCTAGAGGACGGCGGCTTGGGTTCTTACTGCAATTCAAGTCCTGTTCCTTCTTTGGCACTGCAGGCAGCCCCAGGCCCAGAGGAGCAGCTACGGCGTTCCTTGCTTGAGACAGTTCGCTGGATGCGGGACTCCCTACTTCGATAAGTTGACTCAGGGAAGGAAACACAGGGTGACCGGTGTCTCTTGGGACTCGTTAGAAACCACAGGGATGTACGCTGAGTGTGCCCATGAAAACGGGGTCCTGCTGGAACTAGCCCTGCTTTCCCATTTGGAGGGCGGCATTCATGCCTGCCTTGAAGCTCCCTGACATTCCCGGCTCCCGACAGGCCAGTGAGCCCTGGAAGAATGCTTCGGGGAAAATTATGAGTTTGCTCTCTCTAAACCAGGGGCTTCCGTGGCCGTGGTGGCGGTCCGCATGACAGGCTCTAGAGCTAAAGGGAACCTCAACGTGAGAACTCGCCTCCAGGTTAGGCCCTGAGTAGCCGTGCAGAAAGGGAGGCATGCAGCTCTTTCCAGGAGTTCTTAGTCGCTTTGCTTTAAAGGAAGTACACGTCCGGGGACTCCTAGGCCCCACGGGTGTGCATCATTTTCCCTCCAAGGTCACTGAGTGCCTCCAGACACCTGTGGGCCGGCTGAGCAACGTCGAGGTCCACTGGTTGATTCCCTCGGAGGACCCCTGTGCGTGCCGAGTGCTGGGCAACCACACACTGCGCGTTCCTTGGGTAGCGTTACATCTCCAGAGCCCTCGAACGCCCTCAGGACAACATGGCTGGTGAGTGCGAAGTGCCCAGGAAGACTCTGTCATGGCCCTTGTGTGAGCTGCCATGAGAGAACGCTGTGCTTGGAACACTGCGAGGCCCACCCTCGTACCTGAAGTCACTCTGCTGGAGGAGGAAGTCAGCATCTTAGCATGCTGTGTGGCTCCCGGCACACCCAGCGTGAACCCAGGCCTGGAAGTAAGGCCCTGATTTGCCGTGCAGTAGCGGAGGCGTGCTGCAGCTTCCAGGAGGCGGAGGCCTCTGCTCTGCATACCTTGAACGGCAGCACAGCTTTCTGGACACCTGGGAGGCTAGCCGGGGCACCCTGTTCCCGGCAGGAACACTGAGTAACCCCAGGCGCACCTGGGTCTGCTAAGCAACATCCAGGCCCGTAGCCCTTTAGAGCCCCTCTGTGCACGCCGAGTGTAGGGAAACGCACTGCCCTCTCTTTTGGAGCAGCTTGGTTTCCTCAGCACTCGCACACGTTCACGAACACCGTTCTGGCACATCCCACATGGCGCGGAGGTCTTACGCGTTGCCCTAATCGGAGCTGCGCTCAGAGTAACCCTCGTCTTCGCATTCCATCCAGGACCTCCTGACTGAAGGCACCGTGCCTCCTAGAGGACGGCGGCTTGGGTTCTTACTGCAATTCAAGTCCTGTTCCTTCTTTGGCACTGCAGGCAGCCCCAGGCCCAGAGGAGCAGCTACGGCGTTCCTTGCTTGAGACAGTTCGCTGGATGCGGGACTCCCTACTTCGATAAGTTGACTCAGGGAAGGAAACACAGGGTGACCGGTGTCTCTTGGGACTCGTTAGAAACCACAGGGATGTACGCTGAGTGTGCCCATGAAAACGGGGTCCTGCTGGAACTAGCCCTGCTTTCCCATTTGGAGGGCGGCATTCATGCCTGCCTTGAAGCTCCCTGACATTCCCGGCTCCCGACAGGCCAGTGAGCCCTGGAAGAATGCTTCGGGGAAAATTATGAGTTTGCTCTCTCTAAACCAGGGGCTTCCGTGGCCACGGTGGCGGTCCGCATGACAGGCTCTAGAGCTAAAGGGAACCTCAACGTGAGAACTCGCCTCCAGGTTAGGCCCTGAGTAGCCGTGCAGAAAGGGAGGCATGCAGCTCTTTCCAGGAGTTCTTAGTCGCTTTGCTTTAAAGGAAGTACACGTCCGGGGACTCCTAGGCCCCACGGGTGTGCATCATTTTCCCTCCAAGGTCACTGAGTGCCTCCAGACACCTGTGGGCCGGCTGAGCAACGTCGAGGTCCACTGGTTGATTCCCTCGGAGGACCCCTGTGCGTGCCGAGTGCTGGGCAACCACACACTGCGCGTTCCTTGGGTAGCGTTACATCTCCAGAGCCCTCGAACGCCCTCAGGACAACATGGCTGGTGAGTGCGAAGTGCCCAGGAAGACTCTGTCATGGCCCTTGTGTGAGCTGCCATGAGAGAACGCTGTGCTTGGAACACTGCGAGGCCCACCCTCGTACCTGAAGTCACTCTGCTGGAGGAGGAAGTCAGCATCTTAGCATGCTGTGTGGCTCCCGGCACACCCAGCGTGAACCCAGGCCTGGAAGTAAGGCCCTGATTTGCCGTGCAGTAGCGGAGGCGTGCTGCAGCTTCCAGGAGGCGGAGGCCTCTGCTCTGCATACCTTGAACGGCAGCACAGCTTTCTGGACACCTGGGAGGCTAGCCGGGGCACCCTGTTCCCGGCAGGAACACTGAGTAACCCCAGGCGCACCTGGGTCTGCTAAGCAACATCCAGGCCCGTAGCCCTTTAGAGCCCCTCTGTGCACGCCGAGCGTAGGGAAACGCACTGCCCTCTCTTTTGGAGCAGCTTGGTTTCCTCAGCACTCGCACACGTTCACGAACACCGTTCTGGCACATCCCACATGGCGCGGAGGTCTTACGCGTTGCCCTAATCGGAGCTGCGCTCAGAGTAACCCTCGTCTTCGCATTCCATCCAGGACCTCCTGACTGAAGGCACCGTGCCTCCTAGAGGACGGCGGCTTGGGTTCTTACTGCAATTCAAGTCCTGTTCCTTCTTTGGCACTGCAGGCAGCCCCAGGCCCAGAGGAGCAGCTACGGCGTTCCTTGCTTGAGACAGTTCGCTGGATGCGGGACTCCCTACTTCGATAAGTTGACTCAGGGAAGGAAACACAGGGTGACCGGTGTCTCTTGGGACTCGTTAGAAACCACAGGGATGTACGCTGAGTGTGCCCATGAAAACGGGGTCCTGCTGGAAGTAGCCCTGCTTTCCCATTTGGAGGGCGGCATTCATGCCTGCCTTGAAGCTCCCTGACATTCCCGGCTCCCGACAGGCCAGTGAGCCCTGGAAGAATGCTTCGGGGAAAATTATGAGTTTGCTCTCTCTAAACCAGGGGCTTCCGTGGCCACGGTGGCGGTCCGCATGACAGGCTCTAGAGCTAAAGGGAACCTCAACGTGAGAACTCGCCTCCAGGTTAGGCCCTGAGTAGCCGTGCAGAAAGGGAGGCATGCAGCTCTTTCCAGGAGTTCTTAGTCGCTTTGCTTTAAAGGAAGTACACGTCCGGGGACTCCTAGGCCCCACGGGTGTGCATCATTTTCCCTCCAAGGTCACTGAGTGCCTCCAGACACCTGTGGGCCGGCTGAGCAACGTCGAGGTCCACTGGTTGATTCCCTCGGAGGACCCCTGTGCGTGCCGAGTGCTGGGCAACCACACACTGCGCGTTCCTTGGGTAGCGTTACATCTCCAGAGCCCTCGAACGCCCTCACGACAACATGGCTGGTGAGTGCGAAGTGCCCAGGAAGACTCTGTCATGGCCCTTGTGTGAGCTGCCATGAGAGAACGCTGTGCTTGGAACACTGCGAGGCCCACCCTCGTACCTGAAGTCACTCTGCTCGAGGAGGAAGTCAGCATCTTAGCATGCTGTGTGGCTCTCTGCACACCCAGCGCGAACCCATGCCTGGAAGTAAGGCCCTGATTTGCCGTGCAGAAGCGGAGGCGTGCTGCAGCTTCCAGGAGGCGGAGGCCTCTGCTCTGCATACCTTGAACGGCAGCACAGCTTTCTGGACACCTGGGAGGCTAGCCGGGGCACCCTGTTCCCGGCAGGAACACTGAGTAACCCCAGGCGCACCTGGGTCTGCTAAGCAACATCCAGGCCCGTAGCCCTTTAGAGCCCCTCTGTGCACGCCGAGCGTAGGGAAACGCACTGCCCTCTCTTTTGGAGCAGCTTGGTTTCCTCAGCACTCGCACACGTTCACGAACACCGTTCTGGCACATCCCACATGGCGCGGAGGTCTTACGCGTTGCGCTAATCGGAGCTGCGCTCAGAGTAACCCTCGTCTTCGCATTCCATCCAGGACCTCCTGACTGAAGGCACCGTGCCTCCTAGAGGACGGCGGCTTGGGTTCTTACTGCAATTCAAGTCCTGTTCCTTCTTTGGCACTGCAGGCAGCCCCAGGCCCAGAGGAGCAGCTACGGCGTTCCTTGCTTGAGACAGTTCGCTGGATGCGGGACTCCCTACTTCGATAAGTTGACTCAGGGAAGGAAACACAGGGTAACCGGTGTCTCTTGGGACTCGTTAGAAACCACAGGGATGTACGCTGAGTGTGCCCATGAAAACGGGGTCCTGCTGGAAGTAGCCCTGCTTTCCCATTTGGAGGGCGGCATTCATGCCTGCCTTGAAGCTCCCTGACATTCCCGGCTCCCGACAGGCCAGTGAGCCCTGGAAGAATGCTTCGGGGAAAATTATGAGTTTGTTCTCTCTAAACCAGGGTCTTCCGTGGCCGCGGTGGCGGTCCGCATGACAGGCTCTAGAGCTAAAGGGAACCTCAACGTGAGAACTCGCCTCCAGGTTAGGCCCTGAGTAGCCGTGCAGAAAGGGAGGCATGCAGCTCTTTCCAGGAGTTCTTAGTCGCTTTGCTTTAAAGGAAGTACACGTCCGGGGACTCCTAGGCCCCACGGGTGTGCATCATTTTCCCTCCAAGGTCACTGAGTGCCTCCAGACACCTGTGGGCCGGCTGAGCAACGTTGAGGTCCACTGGTTGATTCCCTCGGAGGACCCCTGTGCGTGCCGAGTGCTGGGCAACCACACACTGCGCGTTCCTTGGGTAGCGTTACATCTCCAGAGCCCTCGAACGCCCTCAAGACAACATGGCTGGTGAGTGCGAAGTGCCCAGGAAGACTCTGTCATGGCCCTTGTGTGAGCTGCCATGAGAGAACGCTGTGCTTGGAACACTGCGAGGCCCGCCCTCGTACCTGAAGTCACTCTGCTCGAGGACGAAGTCAGCATCTTAGCATGCTGTGTGGCTCCCGGCACACCCAGCGCGAACCCATGCCTGGAAGTAAGGCCCTGATTTGCCGTGCAGAAGCGGAGGCGTGCTGCAGCTTCCAGGAGGCGGAGGCCTCTGCTCTGCATACCTTGAACGGCAGCACAGCTTTCTGGACACCTGGGAGGCTAGCCGGGGCACCCTGTTCCCGGCAGGAACACTGAGTAACCCCAGGCGCACCTGGGTCTGCTAAGCAACATCCAGGCCCGTAGCCCTTTAGAGCCCCTCTGTGCACGCCGAGCGTAGGGAAACGCACTGCCCTCTCTTTTGGAGCAGCTTGGTTTCCTCAGCACTCGCACACGTTCACGAACACCGTTCTGGCACATCCCACATGGCGCGGAGGTCTTACGCGTTGCCCTAATCGGAGCTGCGCTCAGAGTAACCCTCGTCTTCGCATTCCATCCAGGACCTCCTGACTGAAGGCACCGTGCCTCCTAGAGGACGGCGGCTTGGGTTCTTACTGCAATTCAAGTCCTGTTCCTTCTTTGGCACTGCAGGCAGCTCCAGGCCCAGAGGAGCAGCTACGGCGTTCCTTGCTTGAGACAGTTCGCTGGATGCGGGACTCCCTACTTCGATACGTTGACTCAGGGAAGGAAACACAGGGTGACCGGTGTCTCTTGGGACTCGTTAGAAACCACAGGGATGTACGCTGAGTGTGCCCATGAAAACGGGGTCCTGCTGGAACTAGCCCTGCTTTCCCATTTGGAGGGCGGCATTCATGCCTGCCTTGAAGCTCCCTGACATTCCCGGCTCCCGACAGGCCAGTGAGCCCTGGAAGAATGCTTCGGGGAAAATTATGAGTTTGCTCTCTCTAAACCAGGGGCTTCCGTGGCCGCGGTGGCGGTCCGCATGACAGGCTCTAGAGCTAAAGGGAAACTCAACGTGAGAACTCGCCTCCAGGTTAGGCCCTGAGTAGCCGTGCAGAAAGGGAGGCATGCAGCTCTTTCCAGGAGTTCTTAGTCGCTTTGCTTTAAAGGAAGTACACGTCCGGGGACTCCTAGGCCCCACGGGTGTGCATCATTTTCCCTCCAAGGTCACTGAGTGCCTCCAGACACCTGTGGGCAGGCTGAGCAACATCGAGGTCCACTGGTTGATTCCCTCGGAGGACCCCTGTGCGTGCCGAGTGCTGGGCAACCACACACTGCGCGTTCCTTGGGTAGCGTTACATCTCCAGAGCCCTCGAACGCCCTCAAGACAACATGGCTGGTGAGTGCGAAGTGCCCAGGAAGACTCTGTCATGGCCCTTGTGTGAGCTGCCATGAGAGAACGCTGTGCTTGGAACACTGCGAGGCCCACCCTCGTACCTGAAGTCACTCTGCTGGAGGAGGAAGTCAGCATCTTAGCATGTTGTGTGGCTCCCGGCACACCCAGCGTGAACCCAGGCCTGGAAGTAAGGCCCTGATTTGCCGTGCAGTAGCGGAGGCGTGCTGCAGCTTCCAGGAGGCGGAGGCCTCTGCTCTGCATACCTTGAACGGCAGCACAGCTTTCTGGACACCTGGGAGGCTAGCCGGGGCACCCTGTTCCCGGCAGGAACACTGAGTAACCCCAGGCGCACCTGGGTCTGCTAAGCAACATCCAGGCCCGTAGCCCTTTAGAGCCCCTCTGTGCACGCCGAGCGTAGGGAAACGCACTGCCCTCTCTTTTGGAGCAGCTTGGTTTCCTCAGCACTCGCACACGTTCACGAACACCGTTCTGGCACATCCCACATGGCGCGGAGGTCTTACGCGTTGCCCTAATCGGAGCTGCGCTCAGAGTAACCCTCGTCTTCGCATTCCATCCAGGACCTCCTGACTGAAGGCACCGTGCCTCCTAGAGGACGGCGGCTTGGGTTCTTACTGCAATTCAAGTCCTGTTCCTTCTTTGGCACTGCAGGCAGCCCCAGGCCCAGAGGAGCAGCTACGGCGTTCCTTGCTTGAGACAGTTCGCTGGATGCGGGACTCCCTACTTCGATAAGTTGACTCAGGGAAGGAAACACAGGGTAACCGGTGTCTCTTGGGACTCGTTAGAAACCACAGGGATGTACGCTGAGTGTGCCCATGAAAACGGGGTCCTGCTGGAAGTAGCCCTGCTTTCCCATTTGGAGGGCGGCATTCATGCCTGCCTTGAAGCTCCCTGACATTCCCGGCTCCCGACAGGCCAGTGAGCCCTGGAAGAATGCTTCGGGGAAAATTATGAGTTTGCTCTCTCTAAACCAGGGGCTTCCGTGGCCGCGGTGGCGGTCAGCATGACAGGCTCTAGAGCTAAAGGGAACCTCAACGTGAGAACTCGCCTCCAGGTTAGGCCCTGAGTAGCCGTGCAGAAAGGGAGGCATGCAGCTCTTTCCAGGAGTTCTTAGTCGCTTTGCTTTAAAGGAAGTACACGTCCGGGGACTCCTAGGCCCCACGGGTGTGCATCATTTTCCCTCCAAGGTCACTGAGTGCCTCCAGACACCTGTGGGCCAGCTGAGCAACGTTGAGGTCCACTGGTTGATTCCCTCGGAGGACCCCTGTGCGTGCCGAGTGCTGGGCAACCACACACTGCGCGTTCCTTGGGTAGCGTTACATCTCCAGAGCCCTCGAACGCCCTCAAGACAACATGGCTCGTGAGTGCGAAGTGCCCAGGAAGACTCTGTCATGGCCCTTGTGTGAGCTGCCATGAGAGAACGCTGTGCTTGGAACACTGCGAGGCCCGCCCTCGTACCTGAAGTCACTCTGCTCGAGGACGAAGTCAGCATCTTAGCATGCTGTGTGGCTCCCGGCACACCCAGCGCGAACCCATGCCTGGAAGTAAGGCCCTGATTTGCCGTGCAGAAGCGGAGGCGTGCTGCAGCTTCCAGGAGGCGGAGGCCTCTGCTCTGCATACCTTGAACGGCAGCACAGCTTTCTGGACACCTGGGAGGCTAGCCGGGGCACCCTGTTCCCGGCAGGAACACTGAGTAACCCCAGGCGCACCTGGGTCTGCTAAGCAACATCCAGGCCCGTAGCCCTTTAGAGCCCCTCTGTGCACGCCGAGCGTAGGGAAACGCACTGCCCTCTCTTTTGGAGCAGCTTGGTTTCCTCAGCACTCGCACACGTTCACGAACACCGTTCTGGCACATCCCACATGGCGCGGAGGTCTTACGCGTTGCCCTAATCGGAGCTGCGCTCAGAGTAACCCTCGTCTTCGCATTCCATCCAGGACCTCCTGACTGAAGGCACCGTGCCTCCTAGAGGACGGCGGCTTGGGTTCTTACTGCAATTCAAGTCCTGTTCCTTCTTTGGCACTGCAGGCAGCCCCAGGCCCAGAGGAGCAGCTACGGCGTTCCTTGCTTGAGACAGTTCGCTGGATGCGGGACTCCCTACTTCGATACGTTGACTCAGGGAAGGAAACACAGGGTGACCGGTGTCTCTTGGGACTCGTTAGAAACCACAGGGATGTACGCTGAGTGTGCCCATGAAAACGGGGTCCTGCTGGAACTAGCCCTGCTTTCCCATTTGGAGGGCGGCATTCATGCCTGCCTTGAAGCTCCCTGACATTCCCGGCTCCCGACAGGCCAGTGAGCCCTGGAAGAATGCTTCGGGGAAAATTATGAGTTTGCTCTCTCTAAACCAGGGGCTTCCGTGGCCGCGGTGGCGGTCCGCATGACAGGCTCTAGAGCTAAAGGGAACCTCAACGTGAGAACTCGCCTCCAGGTTAGGCCCTGAGTAGCCGTGCAGAAAGGGAGGCATGCAGCTCTTTCCAGGAGTTCTTAGTCGCTTTGCTTTAAAGGAAGTACACGTCCGGGGACTCCTAGGCCCCACGGGTGTGCATCATTTTCCCTCCAAGGTCACTGAGTGCCTCCAGACACCTGTGGGCCGGCTGAGCAACGTCGAGGTCCACTGGTTGATTCCCTCGGAGGACCCCTGTGCGTGCCGAGTGCTGGGCAACCACACACTGCGCGTTCCTTGGGTAGCGTTACATCTCCAGAGCCCTCGAACGCCCTCAAGACAACATGGCTGGTGAGTGCGAAGTGCCCAGGAAGACTCTGTCATGGCCCTTGTGTGAGCTGCCATGAGAGAACGCTGTGCTTGGAACACTGCGAGGCCCACCCTCGTACCTGAAGTCACTCTGCTGGAGGAGGAAGTCAGCATCTTAGCATGTTGTGTGGCTCCCGGCACACCCAGCGTGAACCCAGGCCTGGAAGTAAGGCCCTGATTTGCCGTGCAGTAGCGGAGGCGTGCTGCAGCTTCCAGGAGGCGGAGGCCTCTGCTCTGCATACCTTGAACGGCAGCACAGCTTTCTGGACACCTGGGAGGCTAGCCGGGGCACCCTGTTCCCGGCAGGAACACTGAGTAACCCCAGGCGCACCTGGGTCTGCTAAGCAACATCCAGGCCCGTAGCCCTTTAGAGCCCCTCTGTGCACGCCGAGCGTAGGGAAACGCACTGCCCTCTCTTTTGGAGCAGCTTGGTTTCCTCAGCACTCGCACACGTTCACGAACACCGTTCTGGCACATCCCACATGGCGCGGAGGTCTTACGCGTTGCCCTAATCGGAGCTGCGCTCAGAGTAACCCTCGTCTTCGCATTCCATCCAGGACCTCCTGACTGAAGGCACCGTGCCTCCTAGAGGACGGCGGCTTGGGTTCTTACTGCAATTCAAGTCCTGTTCCTTCTTTGGCACTGCAGGCAGCCCCAGGCCCAGAGGAGCAGCTACGGCGTTCCTTGCTTGAGACAGTTCGCTGGATGCGGGACTCCCTACTTCGATAAGTTGACTCAGGGAAGGAAACACAGGGTAACCGGTGTCTCTTGGGACTCGTTAGAAACCACAGGGATGTACGCTGAGTGTGCCCATGAAAACGGGGTCCTGCTGGAAGTAGCCCTGCTTTCCCATTTGGAGGGCGGCATTCATGCCTGCCTTGAAGCTCCCTGACATTCCCGGCTCCCGACAGGCCAGTGAGCCCTGGAAGAATGCTTCGGGGAAAATTATGAGTTTGCTCTCTCTAAACCAGGGGCTTCCGTGGCCGCGGTGGCGGTCCGCATGACAGGCTCTAGAGCTAAAGGGAACCTCAACGTGAGAACTCGCCTCCAGGTTAGGCCCTGAGTAGCCGTGCAGAAAGGGAGGCATGCAGCTCTTTCCAGGAGTTCTTAGTCGCTTTGCTTTAAAGGAAGTACACGTCCAGGGACTCCTAGGCCCCACGGGTGTGCATCATTTTCCCTCCAAGGTCACTGAGTGCCTCCAGACACCTGTGGGCCGGCTGAGCAACGTCGAGGTCCACTGGTTGATTCCCTCGGAGGACCCCTGTGCGTGCCGAGTGCTGGGCAACCACACACTGCGCGTTCCTTGGGTAGCGTTACATCTCCAGAGCCCTCGAACGCCCTCAAGACAACATGGCTGGTGAGTGCGAAGTGCCCAGGAAGACTCTGTCATGGCCCTTGTGTGAGCTGCCATGAGAGAACGCTGTGCTTGGAACACTGCGAGGCCCACCCTCGTACCTGAAGTCACTCTGCTGGAGGAGGAAGTCAGCATCTTAGCATGTTGTGTGGCTCCCGGCACACCCAGCGTGAACCCAGGCCTGGAAGTAAGGCCCTGATTTGCCGTGCAGTAGCGGAGGCGTGCTGCAGCTTCCAGGAGGCGGAGGCCTCTGCTCTGCATACCTTGAACGGCAGCACAGCTTTCTGGACACCTGGGAGGCTAGCCGGGGCACCCTGTTCCCGGCAGGAACACTGAGTAACCCCAGGCGCACCTGGGTCTGCTAAGCAACATCCAGGCCCGTAGCCCTTTAGAGCCCCTCTGTGCACGCCGAGCGTAGGGAAACGCACTGCCCTCTCTTTTGGAGCAGCTTGGTTTCCTCAGCACTCGCACACGTTCACGAACACCGTTCTGGCACATCCCACATGGCGCGGAGGTCTTACGCGTTGCCCTAATCGGAGCTGCGCTCAGAGTAACCCTCGTCTTCGCATTCCATCCAGGACCTCCTGACTGAAGGCACCGTGCCTCCTAGAGGACGGCGGCTTGGGTTCTTACTGCAATTCAAGTCCTGTTCCTTCTTTGGCACTGCAGGCAGCCCCAGGCCCAGAGGAGCAGCTACGGCGTTCCTTGCTTGAGACAGTTCTCTGGATGCGGGACTCCCTACTTCGATAAGTTGACTCAGGGAAGGAAACACAGGGTAACCGGTGTCTCTTGGGACTCGTTAGAAACCACAGGGATGTACGCTGAGTGTGCCCATGAAAACGGGGTCCTGCTGGAAGTAGCCCTGCTTTCCCATTTGGAGGGCGGCATTCATGCCTGCCTTGAAGCTCCCTGACATTCCCGGCTCCCGACAGGCCAGTGAGCCCTGGAAGAATGCTTCGGGGAAAATTATGAGTTTGCTCTCTCTAAACCAGGGGCTTCCGTGGCCGCGGTGGCGGTCCGCATGACAGGCTCTAGAGCTAAAGGGAACCTCAACGTGAGAACTCGCCTCCAGGTTAGGCCCTGAGTAGCCGTGCAGAAAGGGAGGCATGCAGCTCTTTCCAGGAGTTCTTAGTTGCTTTGCTTTAAAGGAAGTACACGTCCGGGGACTCCTAGGCCCCACGGGTGTGCATCATTTTCCCTCCAAGGTCACTGAGTGCCTCCAGACACCTGTGGGCCGGCTGAGCAACGTCGAGGTCCACTGGTTGATTCCCTCGGAGGACCCCTGTGCATGCCGAGTGCTGGGCAACCACACACTGCGCGTTCCTTGGGTAGCGTTACATCTCCAGAGCCCTCGAACGCCCTCAGGACAACATGGCTGGTGAGTGCGAAGTGCCCAGGAAGACTCTGTCATGGCCCTTGTGTGAGCTGCCATGAGAGAACGCTGTGCTTGGAACACTGCGAGGCCCACCCTCGTACCTGAAGTCACTCTGCTCGAGGAGGAAGTCAGCATCTTAGCATGCTGTGTGGCTCCCGGCACACCCAGCGCGAACCCATGCCTGGAAGTAAGGCCCTGATTTGCCGTGCAGAAGCGGAGGCGTGCTGCAGCTTCCAGGAGGCGGAGGCCTCTGCTCTGCATACCTTGAACGGCAGCACAGCTTTCTGGACACCTGGGAGGCTAGCCGGGGCACCCTGTTCCTGGCAGGAACACTGAGTAACCCCAGGCGCACCTGGGTCTGCTAAGCAACATCCAGGCCCGTAGCCCTTTAGAGCCCCTCTGTGCACGCCGAGCGTAGGGAAACGCACTGCCCTCTCTTTTGGAGCAGCTTGGTTTCCTCAGCACTCGCACATGTTCACGAACACCGTTCTGGCACATCCCACATGGCGCGGAGGTCTTACGCGTTGCCCTAATCGGAGCTGCGCTCAGAGTAACCCTCGTCTTCGCATTCCATCCAGGACCTCCTGACTGAAGGCACCGTGCCTCCTAGAGGACGGCGGCTTGGGTTCTTACTGCAATTCAAGTCCTGTTCCTTCTTTGGCACTGCAGGCAGCCCCAGGCCCAGAGGAGCAGCTACGGCGTTCCTTGCTTGAGACAGTTCGCTGGATGCGGGACTCCCTACTTCGATACGTTGACTCAGGGAAGGAAACACAGGGTGACCGGTGTCTCTTGGGACTCGTTAGAAACCACAGGGATGTACGCTGAGTGTGCCCATGAAAACGGGGTCCTGCTGGAAGTAGCCCTGCTTTCCCATTTGGAGGGCGGCATTCATGCCTGCCTTGAAGCTCCCTGACATTCCCGGCTCCCGACAGGCCAGTGAGCCCTGGAAGAATGCTTCGGGGAAAATTATGAGTTTGATCTCTCTAAACCAGGGGCTTCCGTGGCCGCGGTGGCGGTCCGCATGACAGGCTCTAGAGCTAAAGGGAACCTCAACGTGAGAACTCGCCTCCAGGTTAGGCCCTGAGTAGCCGTGCAGAAAGGGAGGCATGCAGCTCTTTCCAGGAGTTCTTAGTCGCTTTGCTTTAAAGGAAGTACACGTCCGGGGACTCCTAGGCCCCACGGGTGTGCATCATTTTCCCTCCAAGGTCACTGAGTGCCTCCAGACACCTGTGGGCCGGCTGAGCAACGTCGAGGTCCACTGGTTGATTCCCTCGGAGGACCCCTGTGCGTGCCGAGTGCTGGGCAACCACACACTGCGCGTTCCTTGGGTAGCGTTACATCTCCAGAGCCCTCGAACGCCCTCAAGACAACATGGCTGGTGAGTGCGAAGTGCCCAGGAAGACTCTGTCATGGCCCTTGTGTGAGCTGCCATGAGAGAACGCTGTGCTTGGAACACTGCGAGGCCCACCCTCGTACCTGAAGTCACTCTGCTGGAGGAGGAAGTCAGCATCTTAGCATGTTGTGTGGCTCCCGGCACACCCAGCGTGAACCCAGGCCTGGAAGTAAGGCCCTGATTTGCCGTGCAGTAGCGGAGGCGTGCTGCAGCTTCCAGGAGGCGGAGGCCTCTGCTCTGCATACCTTGAACGGCAGCACAGCTTTCTGGACACCTGGGAGGCTAGCCGGGGCACCCTGTTCCCGGCAGGAACACTGAGTAACCCCAGGCGCACCTGGGTCTGCTAAGCAACATCCAGGCCCGTAGCCCTTTAGAGCCCCTCTGTGCACGCCGAGCGTAGGGAAACGCACTGCCCTCTCTTTTGGAGCAGCTTGGTTTCCTCAGCACTCGCACATGTTCACGAACACCGTTCTGGCACATCCCACATGGCGCGGAGGTCTTACGCGTTGCCCTAATCGGAGCTGCGCTCAGAGTAACCCTCGTCTTCGCATTCCATCCAGGACCTCCTGACTGAAGGCACCGTGCCTCCTAGAGGACGGCGGCTTGGGTTCTTACTGCAATTCAAGTCCTGTTCCTTCTTTGGCACTGCAGGCAGCCCCAGGCCCAGAGGAGCAGCTACGGCGTTCCTTGCTTGAGACAGTTCGCTGGATGCGGGACTCCCTACTTCGATAAGTTGACTCAGGGAAGGAAACACAGGGTGACCGGTGTCTCTTGGGACTCGTTAGAAACCACAGGGATGTACGCTGAGTGTGCCCATGAAAACGGGGTCCTGCTGGAACTAGCCCTGCTTTCCCATTTGGAGGGCGGCATTCATGCCTGCCTTGAAGCTCCCTGACATTCCCGGCTCCCGACAGGCCAGTGAGCCCTGGAAGAATGCTTCGGGGAAAATTATGAGTTTGCTCTCTCTAAACCAGGGGCTTCCGTGGCCGCGGTGGCGGTCCGCATGACAGGCTCTAGAGCTAAAGGGAACCTCAACGTGAGAACTCGCCTCCAGGTTAGGCCCTGAGTAGCCGTGCAGAAAGGGAGGCATGCAGCTCTTTCCAGGAGTTCTTAGTCGCTTTGCTTTAAAGGAAGTACACGTCCGGGGACTCCTAGGCCCCACGGGTGTGCATCATTTTCCCTCCAAGGTCACTGAGTGCCTCCAGACACCTGTGGGCAGGCTGAGCAACGTCGAGGTCCACTGGTTGATTCCCTCGGAGGACCCCTGTGCGTGCCGAGTGCTGGGCAACCACACACTGCGCGTTCCTTGGGTAGCGTTACATCTCCAGAGCCCTCGAACGCCCTCAAGACAACATGGCTGGTGAGTGCGAAGTGCCCAGGAAGACTCTGTCATGGCCCTTGTGTGAGCTGCCATGAGAGAACGCTGTGCTTGGAACACTGCGAGGCCCACCCTCGTACCTGAAGTCACTCTGCTGGAGGAGGAAGTCAGCATCTTAGCATGTTGTGTGGCTCCCGGCACACCCAGCGTGAACCCAGGCCTGGAAGTAAGGCCCTGATTTGCCGTGCAGTAGCGGAGGCGTGCTGCAGCTTCCGGGAGGCGGAGGCCTCTGCTCTGCATACCTTGAACGGCAGCACAGCTTTCTGGACACCTGGGAGGCTAGCCGGGGCACCCTGTTCCCGGCAGGAACACTGAGTAACCCCAGGCGCACCTGGGTCTGCTAAGCAACATCCAGGCCCGTAGCCCTTTAGAGCCCCTCTGTGCACGCCGAGCGTAGGGAAACGCACTGCCCTCTCTTTTGGAGCAGCTTGGTTTCCTCAGCACTCGCACACGTTCACGAACACCGTTCTGGCACATCCCACATGGCGCGGAGGTCTTACGCGTTGCCCTAATCGGAGCTGCGCTCAGAGTAACCCTCGTCTTCGCATTCCATCCAGGACCTCCTGACTGAAGGCACCGTGCCTCCTAGAGGACGGCGGCTTGGGTTCTTACTGCAATTCAAGTCCTGTTCCTTCTTTGGCACTGCAGGCAGCCCCAGGCCCAGAGGAGCAGCTACGGCGTTCCTTGCTTGAGACAGTTCGCTGGATGCGGGACTCCCTACTTCGATAAGTTGACTCAGGGAAGGAAACACAGGGTGACCGGTGTCTCTTGGGACTCGTTAGAAACCACAGGGATGTACGCTGAGTGTGCCCATGAAAACGGGGTCCTGCTGGAACTAGCCCTGCTTTCCCATTTGGAGGGCGGCATTCATGCCTGCCTTGAAGCTCCCTGACATTCCCGGCTCCCGACAGGCCAGTGAGCCCTGGAAGAATGCTTCGGGGAAAATTATGAGTTTGCTCTCTCTCAACCAGGGGCTTCCGTGGCCGTGGTGGCGGTCCGCATGACAGGCTCTAGAGCTAAAGGGAACCTCAACGTGAGAACTCGCCTCCAGGTTAGGCCCTGAGTAGCCGTGCAGAAAGGGAGGCATGCAGCTCTTTCCAGGAGTTCTTAGTCGCTTTGCTTTAAAGGAAGTACACGTCCGGGGACTCCTAGGCCCCACGGGTGTGCATCATTTTCCCTCCAAGGTCACTGAGTGCCTCCAGACACCTGTGGGCCGGCTGAGCAACGTCGAGGTCCACTGGTTGATTCCCTCGGAGGACCCCTGTGCGTGCCGAGTGCTGGGCAACCACACACTGCGCGTTCCTTGGGTAGCGTTACATCTCCAGAGCCCTCGAACGCCCTCAGGACAACATGGCTGGTGAGTGCGAAGTGCCCAGGAAGACTCTGTCATGGCCCTTGTGTGAGCTGCCATGAGAGAACGCTGTGCTTGGAACACTGCGAGGCCCACCCTCGTACCTGAAGTCACTCTGCTGGAGGAGGAAGTCAGCATCTTAGCATGTTGTGTGGCTCCCGGCACACCCAGCGTGAACCCAGGCCTGGAAGTAAGGCCCTGATTTGCCGTGCAGTAGCGGAGGCATGCTGCAGCTTCCAGGAGGCGGAGGCCTCTGCTCTGCATACCTTGAACGGCAGCACAGCTTTCTGGACACCTGGGAGGCTAGCCGGGGCACCCTGTTCCCGGCAGGAACACTGAGTAACCCCAGGCGCACCTGGGTCTGCTAAGCAACATCCAGGCCCGTAGCCCTTTAGAGCCCCTCTGTGCACGCCGAGCGTAGGGAAACGCACTGCCCTCTCTTTTGGAGCAGCTTGGTTTCCTCAGCCCTCGCACACGTTCACGAACACCGTTCTGGCACATCCCACATGGCGCGGAGGTCTTACACGTTGCCCTAATCGGAGCTGCGCTCAGAGTAACCCTCGTCTTCGCATTCCATCCAGGACCTCCTGACTGAAGGCACCGTGCCTCCTAGAGGACGGCGGCTTGGGTTCTTACTGCAATTCAAGTCCTGTTCCTTCTTTGGCACTGCAGGCAGCCCCAGGCCCAGAGGAGCAGCTACGGCGTTCCTTGCTTGAGACAGTTCGCTGGATGCGGGACTCCCTACTTCGATAAGTTGACTCAGGGAAGGAAACACAGGGTGACCGGTGTCTCTTGGGACTCGTTAGAAACCACAGGGATGTACGCTGAGTGTGCCCATGAAAACGGGGTCCTGCTGGAACTAGCCCTGCTTTCCCATTTGGAGGGCGGCATTCATGCCTGCCTTGAAGCTCCCTGACATTCCCGGCTCCCGACAGGCCAGTGAGCCCTGGAAGAATGCTTCGGGGAAAATTATGAGTTTGCTCTCTCTAAACCAGGGGCTTCCGTGGCCGCGGTGGCGGTCCGCATGACAGGCTCTAGAGCTAAAGGGAACCTCAACGTGAGAACTCGCCTCCAGGTTAGGCCCTGAGTAGCCGTGCAGAAAGGGAGGCATGCAGCTCTTTCCAGGAGTTCTTAGTCGCTTTGCTTTAAAGGAAGTACACGTCCGGGGACTCCTAGGCCCCACGGGTGTGCATCATTTTCCCTCCAAGGTCACTGAGTGCCTCCAGACACCTGTGGGCCGGCTGAGCAACGTCGAGGTCCACTGGTTGATTCCCTCGGAGGACCCCTGTGCGTGCCGAGTGCTGGGCAACCACACACTGCGCGTTCCTTGGGTAGCGTTACATCTCCAGAGCCCTCGAACGCCCTCAGGACAACATGGCTGGTGAGTGCGAAGTGCCCAGGAAGACTCTGTCATGGCCCTTGTGTGAGCTGCCATGAGAGAACGCTGTGCTTGGAACACTGCGAGGCCCACCCTCGTACCTGAAGTCACTCTGCTCGAGGAGGAAGTCAGCATCTTAGCATGCTGTGTGGCTCCCGGCACACCCAGCGCGAACCCATGCCTGGAAGTAAGGCCCTGATTTGCCGTGCAGAAGCGGAGGCGTGCTGCAGCTTCCAGGAGGCGGAGGCCTCTGCTCTGCATACCTTGAACGGCAGCACAGCTTTCTGGACACCTGGGAGGCTAGCCGGGGCACCCTGTTCCCGGCAGGAACACTGAGTAACCCCAGGCGCACCTGGGTCTGCTAAGCAACATCCAGGCCCGTAGCCCTTTAGAGCCCCTCTGTGCACGCCGAGCGTAGGGAAACGCACTGCCCTCTCTGTTGGAGCAGCTTGGTTTCCTCAGCACTCGCACACGTTCACGAACACCGTTCTGGCACATCCCACATGGCGCGGAGGTCTTACGCGTTGCCCTAATCGGAGCTGCGCTCAGAGTAACCCTCGTCTTCGCATTCCATCCAGGACCTCCTGACTGAAGGCACCGTGCCTCCTAGAGGACGGCGGCTTGGGTTCTTACTGCAATTCAAGTCCTGTTCCTTCTTTGGCACTGCAGGCAGCCCCAGGCCCAGAGGAGCAGCTACGGCGTTCCTTGATTGAGACAGTTCGCTGGATGCGGGACTCCCTACTTCGATAAGTTGACTCAGGGAAGGAAACACAGGGTAACCGGTGTCTCTTGGGACTCGTTAGAAACCACAGGGATGTACGCTGAGTGTGCCCATGAAAACGGGGTCCTGCTGGAACTAGCCCTGCTTTCCCATTTGGAGGGCGGCATTCATGCCTGCCTTGAAGCTCCCTGACATTCCCGGCTCCCGACAGGCCAGTGAGCCCTGGAAGAATGCTTCGGGGAAAATTATGAGTTTGCTCTCTCTAAACCAGGGGCTTCCGTGGCCGCGGTGGCGGTCCGCATGACAGGCTCTAGAGCTAAAGGGAACCTCAACGTGAGAACTCGCCTCCAGGTTAGGCCCTGAGTAGCCGTGCAGAAAGGGAGGCATGCAGCTCTTTCCAGGAGTTCTTAGTCGCTTTGCTTTAAAGGAAGTACACGTCCGGGGACTCCTAGGCCCCACGGGTGTGCATCATTTTCCCTCCAAGGTCACTGAGTGCCTCCAGACACCTGTGGGCCGGCTGAGCAACGTCGAGGTCCACTGGTTGATTCCCTCGGAGGACCCCTGTGCGTGCCGAGTGCTGGGCAACCACACACTGCGCGTTCCTTGGGTAGCGTTACATCTCCAGAGCCCTCGAACGCCCTCAGGACAACATGGCTGGTGAGTGCGAAGTGCCCAGGAAGACTCTGTCATGGCCCTTGTGTGAGCTGCCATGAGAGAACGCTGTGCTTGGAACACTGCGAGGCCCACCCTCGTACCTGAAGTCACTCTGCTGGAGGAGGAAGTCAGCATCTTAGCATGTTGTGTGGCTCCCGGCACACCCAGCGTGAACCCAGGCCTGGAAGTAAGGCCCTGATTTGCCGTGCAGTAGCGGAGGCGTGCTGCAGCTTCCAGGAGGCGGAGGCCTCTGCTCTGCATACCTTGAACGGCAGCACAGCTTTCTGGACACCTGGGAGGCTAGCCGGGGCACCCTGTTCCCGGCAGGAACACTGAGTAAGCCCAGGCGCACCTGGGTCTGCTAAGCAACATCCAGGCCCGTAGCCCTTTAGAGCCCCTCTGTGCACGCCGAGCGTAGGGAAACGCACTGCCCTCTCTTTTGGAGCAGCTTGGTTTCCTCAGCACTCGCACACGTTCACGAACACCGTTCTGGCACATCCCACATGGCGCGGAGGTCTTACGCGTTGCCCTAATCGGAGCTGCGCTCAGAGTAACCCTCGTCTTCGCATTCCATCCAGGACCTCCTGACTGAAGGCACCGTGCCTCCTAGAGGACGGCGGCTTGGGTTCTTACTGCAATTCAAGTCCTGTTCCTTCTTTGGCACTGCAGGCAGCCCCAGGCCCAGAGGAGCAGCTACGGCGTTCCTTGCTTGAGACAGTTCGCTGGATGCGGGACTCCCTACTTCGATAAGTTGACTCAGGGAAGGAAACACAGGGTGACCGGTGTCTCTTGGGACTCGTTAGAAACCACAGGGATGTACGCTGAGTGTGCCCATGAAAACGGGGTCCTGCTGGAAGTAGCCCTGCTTTCCCATTTGGAGGGCGGCATTCATGCCTGCCTTGAAGCTCCCTGACATTCCCGGCTCCCGACAGGCCAGTGAGCCCTGGAAGAATGCTTCAGGGAAAATTATGAGTTTGCTCTCTCTAAACCAGGGGCTTCCGTGGCCGCGGTGGCGGTCCGCATGACAGGCTCTAGAGCTAAAGGGAACCTCAACGTGAGAACTCGCCTCCAGGTTAGGCCCTGAGTAGCCGTGCAGAAAGGGAGGCATGCAGCTCTTTCCAGGAGTTCTTAGTCGCTTTGCTTTAAAGGAAGTACACGTCCGGGGACTCCTAGGCCCCACGGGTGTGCATCATTTTCCCTCCAAGGTCACTGAGTGCCTCCAGACACCTGTGGGCCGGCTGAGCAACGTCGAGGTCCACTGGTTGATTCCCTCGGAGGACCCCTGTGCGTGCCGAGTGCTGGGCAACCACACACTGCGCGTTCCTTGGGTAGCGTTACATCTCCAGAGCCCTCGAACGCCCTCAGGACAACATGGCTGGTGAGTGCGAAGTGCCCAGGAAGACTCTGTCATGGCCCTTGTGTGAGCTGCCATGAGAGAACGCTGTGCTTGGAACACTGCGAGGCCCACCCTCGTACCTGAAGTCACTCTGCTGGAGGAGGAAGTCAGCATCTTAGCATGTTGTGTGGCTCCCGGCACACCCAGCGTGAACCCAGGCCTGGAAGTAAGGCCCTGATTTGCCGTGCAGTAGCGGAGGCGTGCTGCAGCTTCCAGGAGGCGGAGGCCTCTGCTCTGCATACCTTGAACGGCAGCACAGCTTTCTGGACACCTGGGAGGCTAGCCGGGGCACCCTGTTCCCGGCAGGAACACTGAGTAACCCCAGGCGCACCTGGGTCTGCTAAGCAACATCCAGGCCCGTAGCCCTTTAGAGCCCCTCTGTGCACGCCGAGCGTAGGGAAACGCACTGCCCTCTCTTTTGGAGCAGCTTGGTTTCCTCAGCACTCGCACACGTTCACGAACACCGTTCTGGCACATCCCACATGGCGCGGAGGTCTTACACGTTGCCCTAATCGGAGCTGCGCTCAGAGTAACCCTCGTCTTCGCATTCCATCCAGGACCTCCTGACTGAAGGCACCGTGCCTCCTAGAGGACGGCGGCTTGGGTTCTTACTGCAATTCAAGTCCTGTTCCTTCTTTGGCACTGCAGGCAGCCCCAGGCCCAGAGGAGCAGCTACGGCGTTCCTTGCTTGAGACAGTTCGCTGGATGCGGGACTCCCTACTTCGATACGTTGACTCGGGGAAGGAAACACAGGGTGACCGGTGTCTCTTGGGACTCGTTAGAAACCACAGGGATGTACGCTGAGTGTGCCCATGAAAACGGGGTCCTGCTGGAACTAGCCCTGCTTTCCCATTTGGAGGGCGGCATTCATGCCTGCCTTGAAGCTCCCTGACATTCCCGGCTCCCGACAGGCCAGTGAGCCCTGGAAGAATGCTTCGGGGAAAATTATGAGTTTGCTCTCTCTAAACCAGGGGCTTCCGTGGCCGCGGTGGCGGTCCGCATGACAGGCTCTAGAGCTAAAGGGAACCTCAACGTGAGAACTCGCCTCCAGGTTAGGCCCTGAGTAGCCGTGCAGAAAGGGAGGCATGCAGCTCTTTCCAGGAGCTCTTAGTCGCTTTGCTTTAAAGGAAGTACACGTCCGGGGACTCCTAGGCCCCACGGGTGTGCATCATTTTCCCTCCAAGGTCACTGAGTGCCTCCAGACACCTGTGGGCCGGCTGAGCAACGTCGAGGTCCACTGGTTGATTCCCTCGGAGGACCCCTGTGCGTGCCGAGTGCTGGGCAACCACACACTGCGCGTTCCTTGGGTAGCGTTACATCTCCAGAGCCCTCGAACGCCCTCAGGACAACATGGCTGGTGAGTGCGAAGTGCCCAGGAAGACTCTGTCATGGCCCTTGTGTGAGCTGCCATGAGAGAACGCTGTGCTTGGAACACTGCGAGGCCCACCCTCGTACCTGAAGTCACTCTGCTCGAGGAGGAAGTCAGCATCTTAGCATGCTGTGTGGCTCCCGGCACACCCAGCGCGAACCCATGCCTGGAAGTAAGGCCCTGATTTGCCGTGCAGAAGCGGAGGCGTGCTGCAGCTTCCAGGAGGCGGAGGCCTCTGCTCTGCATACCTTGAATGGCAGCACAGCTTTCTGGACACCTGGGAGGCTAGCCGGGGCACCCTGTTCCCGGCAGGAACACTGAGTAACCCCAGGCGCACCTGGGTCTGCTAAGCAACATCCAGGCCCGTAGCCCTTTAGAGCCCCTCTGTGCACGCCGAGCGTAGGGAAACGCACTGCCCTCTCTGTTGGAGCAGCTTGGTTTCCTCAGCACTCGCACACGTTCACGAACACCGTTCTGGCACATCCCACATGGCGCGGAGGTCTTACGCGTTGCCCTAATCGGAGCTGCGCTCAGAGTAACCCTCGTCTTCGCATTCCATCCAGGACCTCCTGACTGAAGGCACCGTGCCTCCTAGAGGACGGCGGCTTGGGTTCTTACTGCAATTCAAGTCCTGTTCCTTCTTTGGCACTGCAGGCAGCCCCAGGCCCAGAGGAGCAGCTACGGCGTTCCTTGATTGAGACAGTTCGCTGGATGCGGGACTCCCTACTTCGATAAGTTGACTCAGGGAAGGAAACACAGGGTAACCGGTGTCTCTTGGGACTCGTTAGAAACCACAGGGATGTACGCTGAGTGTGCCCATGAAAACGGGGTCCTGCTGGAACTAGCCCTGCTTTCCCATTTGGAGGGCGGCATTCATGCCTGCCTTGAAGCTCCCTGACATTCCCGGCTCCCGACAGGCCAGTGAGCCCTGGAAGAATGCTTCGGGGAAAATTATGAGTTTGCTCTCTCTAAACCAGGGGCTTCCGTGGCCGCGGTGGCGGTCCGCATGACAGGCTCTAGAGCTAAAGGGAACCTCAACGTGAGAACTCGCCTCCAGGTTAGGCCCTGAGTAGCCGTGCAGAAAGGGAGGCATGCAGCTCTTTCCAGGCGTTCTTAGTCGCTTTGCTTTAAAGGAAGTACACGTCCGGGGACTCCTAGGCCCCACGGGTGTGCATCATTTTCCCTCCAAGGTCACTGAGTGCCTCCAGACACCTGTGGGCCGGCTGAGCAACGTCGAGGTCCACTGGTTGATTCCCTCGGAGGACCCCTGTGCGTGCCGAGTGCTGGGCAACCACACACTGCGCGTTCCTTGGGTAGCGTTACATCTCCAGAGCCCTCGAACGCCCTCAGGACAACATGGCTGGTGAGTGCGAGGTGCCCAGGAAGACTCTGTCATGGCCCTTGTGTGAGCTGCCATGAGAGAACGCTGTGCTTGGAACACTGCGAGGCCCGCCCTCGTACCTGAAGTCACTCTGCTGGAGGAGGAAGTCAGCATCTTAGCATGTTGTGTGGCTCCCGGCACACCCAGCGTGAACCCAGGCCTGGAAGTAAGGCCCTGATTTGCCGTGCAGTAGCGGAGGCGTGCTGCAGCTTCCAGGAGGCGGAGGCCTCTGCTCTGCATACCTTGAACGGCAGCACAGCTTTCTGGACACCTGGGAGGCTAGCCGGGGCACCCTGTTCCCGGCAGGAACACTGAGTAACCCCAGGCGCACCTGGGTCTGCTAAGCAACATCCAGGCCCGTAGCCCTTTAGAGCCCCTCTGTGCACGCCGAGCGTAGGGAAACGCACTGCCCTCTCTTTTGGAGCAGCTTGGTTTCCTCAGCACTCGCACACGTTCACGAACACCGTTCTGGCACATCCCACATGGCGCGGAGGTCTTACGCGTTGCCCTAATCGGAGCTGCGCTCAGAGTAACCCTCGTCTTCACATTCCATCCAGGACCTCCTGACTGAAGGCACCGTGCCTCCTAGAGGACGGCGGCTTGGGTTCTTACTGCAATTCAAGTCCTGTTCCTTCTTTGGCACTGCAGGCAGCCCCAGGCCCAGAGGAGCAGCTACGGCGTTCCTTGCTTGAGACAGTTCGCTGGATGCGGGACTCCCTACTTCGATAAGTTGACTCAGGGAAGGAAACACAGGGTAACCGGTGTCTCTTGGGACTCGTTAGAAACCACAGGGATGTACGCTGAGTGTGCCCATGAAAACGGGGTCCTGCTGGAAGTAGCCCTGCTTTCCCATTTGGAGGGCGGCATTCATGCCTGCCTTGAAGCTCCCTGACATTCCCGGCTCCCGACAGGCCAGTGAGCCCTGGAAGAATGCTTCAGGGAAAATTATGAGTTTGCTCTCTCTAAACCAGGGGCTTCCGTGGCCGCGGTGGCGGTCCGCATGACAGGCTCTAGAGCTAAAGGGAACCTCAACGTGAGAACTCGCCTCCAGGTTAGGCCCTGAGTAGCCGTGCAGAAAGGGAGGCATGCAGCTCTTTCCAGGAGTTCTTAGTCGCTTTGCTTTAAAGGAAGTACACGTCCGGGGACTCCTAGGCCCCACGGGTGTGCATCATTTTCCCTCCAAGGTCACTGAGTGCCTCCAGACACCTGTGGGCCGGCTGAGCAACGTCGAGGTCCACTGGTTGATTCCCTCGGAGGACCCCTGTGCGTGCCGAGTGCTGGGCAACCACACACTGCGCGTTCCTTGGGTAGCGTTACATCTCCAGAGCCCTCGAACGCCCTCAGGACAACATGGCTGGTGAGTGCGAAGTGCCCAGGAAGACTCTGTCATGGCCCTTGTGTGAGCTGCCATGAGAGAACGCTGTGCTTGGAACACTGCGAGGCCCACCCTCGTACCTGAAGTCACTCTGCTGGAGGAGGAAGTCAGCATCTTAGCATGTTGTGTGGCTCCCGGCACACCCAGCGTGAACCCAGGCCTGGAAGTAAGGCCCTGATTTGCCGTGCAGTAGCGGAGGCGTGCTGCAGCTTCCAGGAGGCGGAGGCCTCTGCTCTGCATACCTTGAACGGCAGCACAGCTTTCTGGACACCTGGGAGGCTAGCCGGGGCACCCTGTTCCCGGCAGGAACACTGAGTAAGCCCAGGCGCACCTGGGTCTGCTAAGCAACATCCAGGCCCGTAGCCCTTTAGAGCCCCTCTGTGCACGCCGAGCGTAGGGAAACGCACTGCCCTCTCTTTTGGAGCAGCTTGGTTTCCTCAGCACTCGCACACGTTCACGAACACCGTTCTGGCACATCCCACATGGCGCGGAGGTCTTACACGTTGCCCTAATCGGAGCTGCGCTCAGAGTAACCCTCGTCTTCGCATTCCATCCAGGACCTCCTGACTGAAGGCACCGTGCCTCCTAGAGGACGGCGGCTTGGGTTCTTACTGCAATTCAAGTCCTGTTCCTTCTTTGGCACTGCAGGCAGCCCCAGGCCCAGAGGAGCAGCTACGGCGTTCCTTGCTTGAGACAGTTCGCTGGATGCGGGACTCCCTACTTCGATAAGTTGACTCAGGGAAGGAAACACAGGGTGACCGGTGTCTCTTGGGACTCGTTAGAAACCACAGGGATGTACGCTGAGTGTGCCCATGAAAACGGGGTCCTGCTGGAACTAGCCCTGCTTTCCCATTTGGAGGGCGGCATTCATGCCTGCCTTGAAGCTCCCTGACATTCCCGGCTCCCGACAGGCCAGTGAGCCCTGGAAGAATGCTTCGGGGAAAATTATGAGTTTGCTCTCTCTAAACCAGGGGCTTCCGTGGCCGCGGTGGCGGTCCGCATGACAGGCTCTAGAGCTAAAGGGAACCTCAACGTGAGAACTCGCCTCCAGGTTAGGCCCTGAGTAGCCGTGCAGAAAGGGAGGCATGCAGCTCTTTCCAGGAGTTCTTAGTCGCTTTGCTTTAAAGGAAGTACACGTCCGGGGACTCCTAGGCCCCACGGGTGTGCATCATTTTAACTCCAAGGTCACTGAGTGCCTCCAGACACCTGTGGGCCGGCTGAGCAACGTCGAGGTCCACTGGTTGATTCCCTCGGAGGACCCCTGTGCGTGCCGAGTGCTGGGCAACCACACACTGCGCGTTCCTTGGGTAGCGTTACATCTCCAGAGCCCTCGAACGCCCTCAGGACAACATGGCTGGTGAGTGCGAAGTGCCCAGGAAGACTCTGTCATGGCCCTTGTGTGAGCTGCCATGAGAGAACGCTGTGCTTGGAACACTGCGAGGCCCACCCTCGTACCTGAAGTCACTCTGCTGGAGGAGGAAGTCAGCATCTTAGCATGCTGTGTGGCTCCCGGCACACCCAGCGTGAACCCATGCCTGGAAGTAAGGCCCTGATTTGCCGTGCAGAAGCGGAGGCGTGCTGCAGCTTCCAGGAGGCGGAGGCCTCTGCTCTGCATACCTTGAACGGCAGCACAGCTTTCTGGACACCTGGGAGGCTAGCCGGGGCACCCTGTTCCCAGCAGGAACACTGAGTAACCCCAGGCGCACCTGGGTCTGCTAAGCAACATCCAGGCCCGTAGCCCTTTAGAGCCCCTCTGTGCACGCCGAGCGTAGGGAAACGCACTGCCCTCTCTGTTGGAGCAGCTTGGTTTCCTCAGCACTCGCACACGTTCACGAACACCGTTCTGGCACATCCCACATGGCGCGGAGGTCTTACGCGTTGCCCTAATCGGAGCTGCGCTCAGAGTAACCCTCGTCTTCGCATTCCATCCAGGACCTCCTGACTGAAGGCACCGTGCCTCCTAGAGGACGGCGGCTTGGGTTCTTACTGCAATTCAAGTCCTGTTCCTTCTTTGGCACTGCAGGCAGCCCCAGGCCCAGAGGAGCAGCTACGGCGTTCCTTGCTTGAGACAGTTCGCTGGATGCGGGACTCCCTACTTCGATAAGTTGACTCAGGGAAGGAAACACAGGGTAACCGGTGTCTCTTGGGACTCGTTAGAAACCACAGGGATGTACGCTGAGTGTGCCCATGAAAACGGGGTCCTGCTGGAAGTAGCCCTGCTTTCCCATTTGGAGGGCGGCATTCATGCCTGCCTTGAAGCTCCCTGACATTCCCGGCTCCCGACAGGCCAGTGAGCCCTGGAAGAATGCTTCAGGGAAAATTATGAGTTTGCTCTCTCTAAACCAGGGGCTTCCGTGGCCGCGGTGGCGGTCCGCATGACAGGCTCTAGAGCTAAAGGGAACCTCAACGTGAGAACTCGCCTCCAGGTTAGGCCCTGAGTAGCCGTGCAGAAAGGGAGGCATGCAGCTCTTTCCAGGAGTTCTTAGTCGCTTTGCTTTAAAGGAAGTACACGTCCGGGGACTCCTAGGCCCCACGGGTGTGCATCATTTTCCCTCCAAGGTCACTGAGTGCCTCCAGACACCTGTGGGCCGGCTGAGCAACGTCGAGGTCCACTGGTTGATTCCCTCGGAGGACCCCTGTGCGTGCCGAGTGCTGGGCAACCACACACTGCGCGTTCCTTGGGTAGCGTTACATCTCCAGAGCCCTCGAACGCCCTCAGGACAACATGGCTGGTGAGTGCGAAGTGCCCAGGAAGACTCTGTCATGGCCCTTGTGTGAGCTGCCATGAGAGAACGCTGTGCTTGGAACACTGCGAGGCCCACCCTCGTACCTGAAGTCACTCTGCTGGAGGAGGAAGTCAGCATCTTAGCATGTTGTGTGGCTCCCGGCACACCCAGCGTGAACCCAGGCCTGGAAGTAAGGCCCTGATTTGCCGTGCAGTAGCGGAGGCGTGCTGCAGCTTCCAGGAGGCGGAGGCCTCTGCTCTGCATACCTTGAACGGCAGCACAGCTTTCTGGACACCTGGGAGGCTAGCCGGGGCACCCTGTTCCCGGCAGGAACACTGAGTAAGCCCAGGCGCACCTGGGTCTGCTAAGCAACATCCAGGCCCGTAGCCCTTTAGAGCCCCTCTGTGCACGCCGAGCGTAGGGAAACGCACTGCCCTCTCTTTTGGAGCAGCTTGGTTTCCTCAGCACTCGCACACGTTCACGAACACCGTTCTGGCACATCCCACATGGCGCGGAGGTCTTACGCGTTGCCCTAATCGGAGCTGCGCTCAGAGTAACCCTCGTCTTCGCATTCCATCCAGGACCTCCTGACTGAAGGCACCGTGCCTCCTAGAGGACGGCGGCTTGGGTTCTTACTGCAATTCAAGTCCTGTTCCTTCTTTGGCACTGCAGGCAGCCCCAGGCCCAGAGGAGCAGCTACGGCGTTCCTTGCTTGAGACAGTTCGCTGGATGCGGGACTCCCTACTTCGATACGTTGACTCAGGGAAGGAAACACAGGGTGACCGGTGTCTCTTGGGACTCGTTAGAAACCACAGGGATGTACGCTGAGTGTGCCCATGAAAACGGGGTCCTGCTGGAAGTAGCCCTGCTTTCCCATTTGGAGGGCGGCATTCATGCCTGCCTTGAAGCTCCCTGACATTCCCGGCTCCCGACAGGCCAGTGAGCCCTGGAAGAATGCTTCGGGGAAAATTATGAGTTTGCTCTCTCTAAACCAGGGGCTTCCGTGGCCGCGGTGGCGGTCCGCATGACAGGCTCTAGAGCTAAAGGGAACCTCAACGTGAGAACTCGCCTCCAGGTTAGGCCCTGAGTAGCCGTGCAGAAAGGGAGGCATGCAGCTCTTTCCAGGAGTTCTTAGTCGCTTTGCTTTAAAGGAAGTACACGTCCGGGGACTCCTAGGCCCCACGGGTGTGCATCATTTTCCCTCCAAGGTCACTGAGTGCCTCCAGACACCTGTGGGCCGGCTGAGCAACGTCGAGGTCCACTGGTTGATTCCCTCGGAGGACCCCTGTGCGTGCCGAGTGCTGGGCAACCACACACTGCGCGTTCCTTGGGTAGCGTTACATCTCCAGAGCCCTCGAACGCCCTCAGGACAACATGGCTGGTGAGTGCGAAGTGCCCAGGAAGACTCTGTCATGGCCCTTGTGTGAGCTGCCATGAGAGAACGCTGTGCTTGGAACACTGCGAGGCCCACCCTCGTACCTGAAGTCACTCTGCTCGAGGAGGAAGTCAGCATCTTAGCATGCTGTGTGGCTCCCGGCACACCCAGCGCGAACCCATGCCTGGAAGTAAGGCCCTGATTTGCCGTGCAGAAGCGGAGGCGTGCTGCAGCTTCCAGGAGGCGGAGGCCTCTGCTCTGCATACCTTGAACGGCAGCACAGCTTTCTGGACACCTGGGAGGCTAGCCGGGGCACCCTGTTCCCGGCAGGAACACTGAGTAACCCCAGGCGCACCTGGGTCTGCTAAGCAACATCCAGGCCCGTAGCCCTTTAGAGCCCCTCTGTGCACGCCGAGCGTAGGGAAACGCACTGCCCTCTCTGTTGGAGCAGCTTGGTTTCCTCAGCACTCGCACACGTTCACGAACACCGTTCTGGCACATCCCACATGGCGCGGAGGTCTTACGCGTTGCCCTAATCGGAGCTGCGCTCAGAGTAACCCTCGTCTTCGCATTCCATCCAGGACCTCCTGACTGAAGGCACCGTGCCTCCTAGAGGACGGCGGCTTGGGTTCTTACTGCAATTCAAGTCCTGTTCCTTCTTTGGCACTGCAGGCAGCCCCAGGCCCAGAGGAGCAGCTACGGCGTTCCTTGCTTGAGACAGTTCGCTGGATGCGGGACTCCCTACTTCGATACGTTGACTCAGGGAAGGAAACACAGGGTGACCGGTGTCTCTTGGGACTCGTTAGAAACCACAGGGATGTACGCTGAGTGTGCCCATGAAAACGGGGTCCTGCTGGAACTAGCCCTGCTTTCCCATTTGGAGGGCGGCATTCATGCCTGCCTTGAAGCTCCCTGACATTCCCGGCTCCCGACAGGCCAGTGGGCCCTGGAAGAATGCTTCGGGGAAAATTATGAGTTTGCTCTCTCTAAACCAGGGGCTTCCGTGGCCGCGGTGGCGGTCCGCATGACAGGCTCTAGAGCTAAAGGGAACCTCAACGTGAGAACTCGCCTCCAGGTTAGGCCCTGAGTAGCCGTGCAGAAAGGGAGGCATGCAGCTCTTTCCAGGAGTTCTTAGTCGCTTTGCTTTAAAGGAAGTACACGTCCGGGGACTCCTAGGCCCCACGGGTGTGCATCATTTTCCCTCCAAGGTCACTGAGTGCCTCCAGACACCTGTGGGCAGGCTGAGCAACGTCGAGGTCCACTGGTTGATTCCCTCGGAGGACCCCTGTGCGTGCCGAGTGCTGGGCAACCACACACTGCGCGTTCCTTGGGTAACGTTACATCTCCAGAGCCCTCGAACGCCCTCAAGATAACATGGCTGGTGAGTGCGAAGTGCCCAGGAAGACTCTGTCATGGCCCTTGTGTGAGCTGCCATGAGAGAACGCTGTGCTTGGAACACTGCGAGGCCCACCCTCGTACCTGAAGTCACTCTGCTGGAGGAGGAAGTCAGCATCTTAGCATGTTGTGTGGCTCCCGGCACACCCAGCGTGAACCCAGGCCTGGAAGTAAGGCCCTGATTTGCCGTGCAGTAGCGGAGGCGTGCTGCAGCTTCCAGGAGGCGGAGGCCTCTGCTCTGCATACCTTGAACGGCAGCACAGCTTTCTGGACACCTGGGAGGCTAGCCGGGGCACCCTGTTCCCGGCAGGAACACTGAGTAACCCCAGGCGCACCTGGGTCTGCTAAGCAACATCCAGGCCCGTAGCCCTTTAGAGCCCCTCTGTGCACGCCGAGCGTAGGGAAACGCACTGCCCTCTCTGTTGGAGCAGCTTGGTTTCCTCAGCACTCGCACACGTTCACGAACACCGTTCTGGCACATCCCACATGGCGCGGAGGTCTTACGCGTTGCCCTAATCGGAGCTGCGCTCAGAGTAACCCTCGTCTTCGCATTCCATCCAGGACCTCCTGACTGAAGGCACCGTGCCTCCTAGAGGACGGCGGCTTGGGTTCTTACTGCAATTCAAGTCCTGTTCCTTCTTTGGCACTGCAGGCAGCCCCAGGCCCAGAGGAGCAGCTACGGCGTTCCTTGCTTGAGACAGTTCGCTGGATGCGGGACTCCCTACTTCGATACGTTGACTCAGGGAAGGAAACACAGGGTGACCGGTGTCTCTTGGGACTCGTTAGAAACCACAGGGATGTACGCTGAGTGTGCCCATGAAAACGGGGTCCTGCTGGAACTAGCCCTGCTTTCCCATTTGGAGGGCGGCATTCATGCCTGCCTTGAAGCTCCCTGACATTCCCGGCTCCCGACAGGCCAGTGGGCCCTGGAAGAATGCTTCGGGGAAAATTATGAGTTTGCTCTCTCTAAACCAGGGGCTTCCGTGGCCGCGGTGGCGGTCCGCATGACAGGCTCTAGAGCTAAAGGGAACCTCAACGTGAGAACTCGCCTCCAGGTTAGGCCCTGAGTAGCCGTGCAGAAAGGGAGGCATGCAGCTCTTTCCAGGAGTTCTTAGTCGCTTTGCTTTAAAGGAAGTACACGTCCGGGGACTCCTAGGCCCCACGGGTGTGCATCATTTTCCCTCCAAGGTCACTGAGTGCCTCCAGACACCTGTGGGCAGGCTGAGCAACGTCGAGGTCCACTGGTTGATTCCCTCGGAGGACCCCTGTGCGTGCCGAGTGCTGGGCAACCACACACTGCGCGTTCCTTGGGTAACGTTACATCTCCAGAGCCCTCGAACGCCCTCAAGATAACATGGCTGGTGAGTGCGAAGTGCCCAGGAAGACTCTGTCATGGCCCTTGTGTGAGCTGCCATGAGAGAACGCTGTGCTTGGAACACTGCGAGGCCCACCCTCGTACCTGAAGTCACTCTGCTGGAGGAGGAAGTCAGCATCTTAGCATGTTGTGTGGCTCCCGGCACACCCAGCGTGAACCCAGGCCTGGAAGTAAGGCCCTGATTTGCCGTGCAGTAGCGGAGGCGTGCTGCAGCTTCCAGGAGGCGGAGGCCTCTGCTCTGCATACCTTGAACGGCAGCACAGCTTTCTGGACACCTGGGAGGCTAGCCGGGGCACCCTGTTCCCGGCAGGAACACTGAGTAACCCCAGGCGCACCTGGGTCTGCTAAGCAACATCCAGGCCCGTAGCCCTTTAGAGCCCCTCTGTGCACGCCGAGCGTAGGGAAACGCACTGCCCTCTCTGTTGGAGCAGCTTGGTTTCCTCAGCACTCGCACACGTTCACGAACACCGTTCTGGCACATCCCACATGGCGCGGAGGTCTTACGCGTTGCCCTAATCGGAGCTGCGCTCAGAGTAACCCTCGTCTTCGCATTCCATCCAGGACCTCCTGACTGAAGGCACCGTGCCTCCTAGAGGACGGCGGCTTGGGTTCTTACTGCAATTCAAGTCCTGTTCCTTCTTTGGCACTGCAGGCAGCCCCAGGCCCAGAGGAGCAGCTACGGCGTTCCTTGCTTGAGACAGTTCGCTGGATGCGGGACTCCCTACTTCGATACGTTGACTCAGGGAAGGAAACACAGGGTGACCGGTGTCTCTTGGGACTCGTTAGAAACCACAGGGATGTACGCTGAGTGTGCCCATGAAAACGGGGTCCTGCTGGAACTAGCCCTGCTTTCCCATTTGGAGGGCGGCATTCATGCCTGCCTTGAAGCTCCCTGACATTCCCGGCTCCCGACAGGCCAGTGAGCCCTGGAAGAATGCTTCGGGGAAAATTATGAGTTTGCTCTCTCTAAACCAGGGGCTTCCGTGGCCGCGGTGGCGGTCCGCATGACAGGCTCTAGAGCTAAAGGGAAACTCAACGTGAGAACTCGCCTCCAGGTTAGGCCCTGAGTAGCCGTGCAGAAAGGGAGGCATGCAGCTCTTTCCAGGAGTTCTTAGTCGCTTTGCTTTAAAGGAAGTACACGTCCGGGGACTCCTAGGCCCCACGGGTGTGCATCATTTTCCCTCCAAGGTCACTGAGTGCCTCCAGACACCTGTGGGCAGGCTGAGCAACGTCGAGGTCCACTGGTTGATTCCCTCGGAGGACCCCTGTGCGTGCCGAGTGCTGGGCAACCACACACTGCGCGTTCCTTGGGTAGCGTTACATCTCCAGAGCCCTCGAACGCCCTCAAGACAACATGGCTGGTGAGTGCGAAGTGCCCAGGAAGACTCTGTCATGGCCCTTGTGTGAGCTGCCATGAGAGAACGCTGTGCTTGGAACACTGCGAGGCCCACCCTCGTACCTGAAGTCACTCTGCTGGAGGAGGAAGTCAGCATCTTAGCATGTTGTGTGGCTCCCGGCACACCCAGCGTGAACCCAGGCCTGGAAGTAAGGCCCTGATTTGCCGTGCAGTAGCGGAGGCGTGCTGCAGCTTCCAGGAGGCGGAGGCCTCTGCTCTGCATACCTTGAACGGCAGCACAGCTTTCTGGACACCTGGGAGGCTAGCCGGGGCACCCTGTTCCCGGCAGGAACACTGAGTAACCCCAGGCGCACCTGGGTCTGCTAAGCAACATCCAGGCCCGTAGCCCTTTAGAGCCCCTCTGTGCACGCCAAGCGTAGGGAAACGCACTGCCCTCTCTTTTGGAGCAGCTTGGTTTCCTCAGCACTCGCACACGTTCACGAACACCGTTCTGGCACATCCCACATGGCGCGGAGGTCTTACGCGTTGCCCTAATCGGAGCTGCGCTCAGAGTAACCCTCGTCTTCGCATTCCATCCAGGACCTCCTGACTGAAGGCACCGTGCCTCCTAGAGGACGGCGGCTTGGGTTCTTACTGCAATTCAAGTCCTGTTCCTTCTTTGGCACTGCAGGCAGCCCCAGGCCCAGAGGAGCAGCTACGGCGTTCCTTGCTTGAGACAGTTCGCTGGATGCGGGACTCCCTACTTCGATACGTTGACTCAGGGAAGGAAACACAGGGTGACCGGTGTCTCTTGGGACTCGTTAGAAACCACAGGGATGTACGCTGAGTGTGCCCATGAAAACGGGGTCCTGCTGGAACTAGCCCTGCTTTCCCATTTGGAGGGCGGCATTCATGCCTGCCTTGAAGCTCCCTGACATTCCCGGCTCCCGACAGGCCAGTGAGCCCTGGAAGAATGCTTCGGGGAAAATTATGAGTTTGCTCTCTCTAAACCAGGGGCTTCCGTGGCCGCGGTGGCGGTCCGCATGACAGGCTCTAGAGCTAAAGGGAACCTCAACGTGAGAACTCGCCTCCAGGTTAGGCCCTGAGTAGCCGTGCAGAAAGGGAGGCATGCAGCTCTTTCCAGGAGTTCTTAGTCGCTTTGCTTTAAAGGAAGTACACGTCCGGGGACTCCTAGGCCCCACGGGTGTGCATCATTTTCCCTCCAAGGTCACTGAGTGCCTCCAGACACCTGTGGGCAGGCTGAGCAACGTCGAGGTCCACTGGTTGATTCCCTCGGAGGACCCCTGTGCGTGCCGAGTGCTGGGCAACCACACACTGCGCTTTCCTTGGGTAACGTTACATCTCCAGAGCCCTCGAACGCCCTCAAGATAACATGGCTGGTGAGTGCGAAGTGCCCAGGAAGACTCTGTCATGGCCCTTGTGTGAGCTGCCATGAGAGAACGCTGTGTTTGGAACACTGCGAGGCCCACCCTCGTACCTGAAGTCACTCTGCTGGAGGAGGAAGTCAGCATCTTAGCATGTTGTGTGGCTCCCGGCACACCCAGCGTGAACCCAGGCCTGGAAGTAAGGCCCTGATTTGCCGTGCAGTAGCGGAGGCGTGCTGCAGCTTCCAGGAGGCGGAGGCCTCTGCTCTGCATACCTTGAACGGCAGCACAGCTTTCTGGACACCTGGGAGGCTAGCCGGGGCACCCTGTTCCCGGCAGGAACACTGAGTAACCCCAGGCGCACCTGGGTCTGCTAAGCAACATCCAGGCCCGTAGCCCTTTAGAGCCCCTCTGTGCACGCCGAGCGTAGGGAAACGCACTGCCCTCTCTGTTGGAGCAGCTTGGTTTCCTCAGCACTCGCACACGTTCACGAACACCGTTCTGGCACATCCCACATGGCGCGGAGGTCTTACGCGTTGCCCTAATCGGAGCTGCGCTCAGAGTAACCCTCGTCTTCGCATTCCATCCAGGACCTCCTGACTGAAGGCACCGTGCCTCCTAGAGGACGGCGGCTTGGGTTCTTACTGCAATTCAAGTCCTGTTCCTTCTTTGGCACTGCAGGCAGCCCCAGGCCCAGAGGAGCAGCTACGGCGTTCCTTGCTTGAGACAGTTCGCTGGATGCGGGACTCCCTACTTCGATAAGTTGACTCAGGGAAGGAAACACAGGGTAACCGGTGTCTCTTGGGACTCGTTAGAAACCACAGGGATGTACGCTGAGTGTGCCCATGAAAACGGGGTCCTGCTGGAAGTAGCCCTGCTTTCCCATTTGGAGGGCGGCATTCATGCCTGCCTTGAAGCTCCCTGACATTCCCGGCTCCCGACAGGCCAGTGAGCCCTGGAAGAATGCTTCGGGGAAAATTATGAGTTTGCTCTCTCTAAACCAGGGGCTTCCGTGGCCGCGGTGGCGGTCCGCATGACAGGCTCTAGAGCTAAAGGGAACCTCAACGTGAGAACTCGCCTCCAGGTTAGGCCCTGAGTAGCCGTGCAGAAAGGGAGGCATGCAGCTCTTTCCAGGAGTTCTTAGTCGCTTTGCTTTAAAGGAAGTACACGTCCGGGGACTCCTAGGCCCCACGGGTGTGCATCATTTTCCCTCCAAGGTCACTGAGTGCCTCCAGACACCTGTGGGCCGGCTGAGCAACGTCGAGGTCCACTGGTTGATTCCCTCGGAGGACCCCTGTGCGTGCCGAGTGCTGGGCAACCACACACTGCGCGTTCCTTGGGTAGCGTTACATCTCCAGAGCCCTCGAACGCCCTCAGGACAACATGGCTGGTGAGTGCGAAGTGCCCAGGAAGACTCTGTCATGGCCCTTGTGTGAGCTGCCATGAGAGAACGCTGTGCTTGGAACACTGCGAGGCCCACCCTCGTACCTGAAGTCACTCTGCTGGAGGAGGAAGTCAGCATCTTAGCATGTTGTGTGGCTCCCGGCACACCCAGCGTGAACCCAGGCCTGGAAGTAAGGCCCTGATTTGCCGTGCAGTAGCGGAGGCGTGCTGCAGCTTCCAGGAGGCGGAGGCCTCTGCTCTGCATACCTTGAACGGCAGCACAGCTTTCTGGACACCTGGGAGGCTAGCCGGGGCACCCTGTTCCCGGCAGGAACACTGAGTAACCCCAGGCGCACCTGGGTCTGCTAAGCAACATCCAGGCCCGTAGCCCTTTAGAGCCCCTCTGTGCACGCCGAGCGTAGGGAAACGCACTGCCCTCTCTGTTGGAGCAGCTTGGTTTCCTCAGCACTCGCACACGTTAACGAACACCGTTCTGGCACATCCCACATGGCGCGGAGGTCTTACGCATTGCCCTAATCGGAGCTGCGCTCAGAGTAACCCTCGTCTTCGCATTCCATCCAGGACCTCCTGACTGAAGGCACCGTGCCTCCTAGAGGACGGCGGCTTGGGTTCTTACTGCAATTCAAGTCCTGTTCCTTCTTTGGCACTGCAGGCAGCCCCAGGCCCAGAGGAGCAGCTACGGCGTTCCTTGCTTGAGACAGTTCGCTGGATGCGGGACTCCCTACTTCAATACGTTGACTCAGGGAAGGAAACACAGGGTGACCGGTGTCTCTTGGGACTCGTTAGAAACCACAGGGATGTACGCTGAGTGTGCCCATGAAAACGGGGTCCTGCTGGAACTAGCCCTGCTTTCCCATTTGGAGGGCGGCATTCATGCCTGCCTTGAAGCTCCCTGACATTCCCGGCTCCCGACAGGCCAGTGAGCCCTGGAAGAATGCTTCGGGGAAAATTATGAGTTTGCTCTCTCTAAACCAGGGGCTTCCGTGGCCGCGGTGGCGGTCCGCATGACAGGCTCTAGAGCTAAAGGGAAACTCAACGTGAGAACTCGCCTCCAGGTTAGGCCCTGAGTAGCCGTGCAGAAAGGGAGGCATGCAGCTCTTTCCAGGAGTTCTTAGTCGCTTTGCTTTAAAGGAAGTACACGTCCGGGGACTCCTAGGCCCCACGGGTGTGCATCATTTTCCCTCCAAGGTCACTGAGTGCCTCCAGACACCTGTGGGCAGGCTGAGCAACATCGAGGTCCACTGGTTGATTCCCTCGGAGGACGCCTGTGCGTGCCGAGTGCTGGGCAACCACACACTGCGCGTTCCTTGGGTAGCGTTACATCTCCAGAGCCCTCGAACGCCCTCAAGACAACATGGCTGGTGAGTGCGAAGTGCCCAGGAAGACTCTGTCATGGCCCTTGTGTGAGCTGCCATGAGAGAACGCTGTGCTTGGAACACTGCGAGGCCCACCCTCGTACCTGAAGTCACTCTGCTGGAGGAGGAAGTCAGCATCTTAGCATGCTGTGTGGCTCCCGGCACACCTAGCGTGAACCCAGGCCTGGAAGTAAGGCCCTGATTTGCCGTGCAGTAGCGGAGGCGTGCTGCAGCTTCCAGGAGGCGGAGGCCTCTGCTCTGCATACCTTGAACGGCAGCACAGCTTTCTGGACACCTGGGAGGCTAGCCAGGGCACCCTGTTCCCGGCAGGAACACTGAGTAACCCCAGGCGCACCTGGGTCTGCTAAGCAACATCCAGGCCCGTAGCCCTTTAGAGCCCCTCTGTGCACGCCGAGCGTAGGGAAACGCACTGCCCTCTCTTTTGGAGCAGCTTGGTTTCCTCAGCACTCGCACACGTTCACGAACACCGTTCTGGCACATCCCACATGGCGCGGAGGTCTTACGCGTTGCCCTAATCGGAGCTGCGCTCAGAGTAACCCTCGTCTTCGCATTCCATCCAGGACCTCCTGACTGAAGGCACCGTGCCTCCTAGAGGACGGCGGCTTGGGTTCTTACTGCAATTCAAGTCCTGTTCCTTCTTTGGCACTGCAGGCAGCCCCAGGCCCAGAGGAGCAGCTACGGCGTTCCTTGCTTGAGACAGTTCGCTGGATGCGGGACTCCCTACTTCGATACGTTGACTCAGGGAAGGAAACACAGGGTAACCGGTGTCTCTTGGGACTCGTTAGAAACCACAGGGATGTACGCTGAGTGTGCCCATGAAAACGGGGTCCTGCTGGAAGTAGCCCTGCTTTCCCATTTGGAGGGCGGCATTCATGCCTGCCTTGAAGCTCCCTGACATTCCCGGCTCCCGACAGGCCAGTGAGCCCTGGAAGAATGCTTCGGGGAAAATTATGAGTTTGCTCTCTCTAAACCAGGGGCTTCCGTGGCCGCGGTGGCGGTCTGCATGACAGGCTCTAGAGCTAAAGGGAACCTCAACGTGAGAACTCGCCTCCAGGTTAGGCCCTGAGTAGCCGTGCAGAAAGGGAGGCATGCAGCTCTTTCCAGGAGTTCTTAGTCGCTTTGCTTTAAAGGAAGTACACGTCCGGGGACTCCTAGGCCCCACGGGTGTGCATCATTTTCCCTCCAAGGTCACTGAGTGCCTCCAGACACCTGTGGGCCGGCTGAGCAACGTTGAGGTCCACTGGTTGATTCCCTCGGAGGACCCCTGTGCGTGCCGAGTGCTGGGCAACCACACACTGCGCGTTCCTTGGGTAGCGTTACATCTCCAGAGCCCTCGAACGCCCTCAAGACAACATGGCTGGTGAGTGCGAAGTGCCCAGGAAGACTCTGTCATGGCCCTTGTGTGAGCTGCCATGAGAGAACGCTGTGCTTGGAACACTGCGAGGCCCGCCCTCGTACCTGAAGTCACTCTGCTCGAGGACGAAGTCAGCATCTTAGCATGCTGTGTGGCTCCCGGCACACCCAGCGCGAACCCATGCCTGGAAGTAAGGCCCTGATTTGCCGTGCAGAAGCGGAGGCGTGCTGCAGCTTCCAGGAGGCGGAGGCCTCTGCTCTGCATACCTTGAACGGCAGCACAGCTTTCTGGACACCTGGGAGGCTAGCCGGGGCACCCTGTTCCCGGCAGGAACACTGAGTAACCCCAGGCGCACCTGGGTCTGCTAAGCAACATCCAGGCCCGTAGCCCTTTAGAGCCCCTCTGTGCACGCCGAGCGTAGGGAAACGCACTGCCCTCTCTTTTGGAGCAGCTTGGTTTCCTCAGCACTCGCACACGTTCACGAACACCGTTCTGGCACATCCCACATGGCGCGGAGGTCTTACGCGTTGCCCTAATCGGAGCTGCGCTCAGAGTAACCCTCGTCTTCGCATTCCATCCAGGACCTCCTGACTGAAGGCACCGTGCCTCCTAGAGGACGGCGGCTTGGGTTCTTACTGCAATTCAAGTCCTGTTCCTTCTTTGGCACTGCAGGCAGCCCCAGGCCCAGAGGAGCAGCTACGGCGTTCCTTGCTTGAGACAGTTCGCTGGATGCGGGACTCCCTACTTCGATAAGTTGACTCAGGGAAGGAAACACAGGGTGACCGGTGTCTCTTGGGACTCGTTAGAAACCACAGGGATGTACGCTGAGTGTGCCCATGAAAACGGGGTCCTGCTGGAAGTAGCCCTGCTTTCCCATTTGGAGGGCGGCATTCATGCCTGCCTTGAAGCTCCCTGACATTCCCGGCTCCCGACAGGCCAGTGAGCCCTGGAAGAATGCTTCGGGGAAAATTATGAGTTTGCTCTCTCTAAACCAGGGGCTTCCGTGGCCGCGGTGGCGGTCCGCATGACAGGCTCTAGAGCTAAAGGGAACCTCAACGTGAGAACTCGCCTCCAGGTTAGGCCCTGAGTAGCCGTGCAGAAAGGGAGGCATGCAGCTCTTTCCAGGAGTTCTTAGTCGCTTTGCTTTAAAGGAAGTACACGTCCGGGGACTCCTAGGCCCCACGGGTGTGCATCATTTTCCCTCCAAGGTCACTGAGTGCCTCCAGACACCTGTGGGCCGGCTGAGCAACGTCGAGGTCCACTGGTTGATTCCCTCGGAGGACCCCTGTGCGTGCCGAGTGCTGGGCAACCACACACTGCGCGTTCCTTGGGTAGCGTTACATCTCCAGAGCCCTCGAACGCCCTCAAGACAACATGTCTGGTGAGTGCGAAGTGCCCAGGAAGACTCTGTCATGGCCCTTGTGTGAGCTGCCATGAGAGAACGCTGTGCTTGGAACACTGCGAGGCCCACCCTCGTACCTGAAGTCACTCTGCTGGAGGAGGAAGTCAGCATCTTAGCATGTTGTGTGGCTCCCGGCACACCCAGCGTGAACCCAGGCCTGGAAGTAAGGCCCTGATTTGCCGTGCAGTAGCGGAGGCGTGCTGCAGCTTCCAGGAGGCGGAGGCCTCTGCTCTGCATACCTTGAACGGCAGCACAGCTTTCTGGACACCTGGGAGGCTAGCCGGGGCACCCTGTTCCCGGCAGGAACACTGAGTAACCCCAGGCGCACCTGGGTCTGCTAAGCAACATCCAGGCCCGTAGCCCTTTAGAGCCCCTCTGTGCACGCCGAGCGTAGGGAAACGCACTGCCCTCTCTTTTGGAGCAGCTTGGTTTCCTCAGCACTCGCACACGTTCACGAACACCGTTCTGGCACATCCCACATGGCGCGGAGGTCTTACGCGTTGCGCTAATCGGAGCTGCGCTCAGAGTAACCCTCGTCTTCGCATTCCATCCAGGACCTCCTGACTGAAGGCACCGTGCCTCCTAGAGGACGGCGGCTTGGGTTCTTACTGCAATTCAAGTCCTGTTCCTTCTTTGGCACTGCAGGCAGCCCCAGGCCCAGAGGAGCAGCTACGGCGTTCCTTGCTTGAGACAGTTCGCTGGATGCGGGACTCCCTACTTCGATAAGTTGACTCAGGGAAGGAAACACAGGGTGACCGGTGTCTCTTGGGACTCGTTAGAAACCACAGGGATGTACGCTGAGTGTGCCCATGAAAACGGGGTCCTGCTGGAAGTAGCCCTGCTTTCCCATTTGGAGGGCGGCATTCATGCCTGCCTTGAAGCTCCCTGACATTCCCGGCTCCCGACAGGCCAGTGAGCCCTGGAAGAATGCTTCGGGGAAAATTATGAGTTTGCTCTCTCTAAACCAGGGGCTTCCGTGGCCGCGGTGGCGGTCCGCATGACAGGCTCTAGAGCTAAAGGGAACCTCAACGTGAGAACTCGCCTCCAGGTTAGGCCCTGAGTAGCCGTGCAGAAAGGGAGGCATGCAGCTCTTTCCAGGAGTTTAGTCGCTTTGCTTTAAAGGAAGTACACGTCCGGGGACTCCTAGGCCCCACGGGTGTGCATCATTTTCCCTCCAAGGTCACTGAGTGCCTCCAGACACCTGTGGGCCGGCTGAGCAACGTCGAGGTCCACTGGTTGATTCCCTCGGAGGACCCCTGTGCGTGCCGAGTGCTGGGCAACCACACACTGCGCGTTCCTTGGGTAGCGTTACATCTCCAGAGCCCTCGAACGCCCTCAGGACAACATGGCTGGTGAGTGCGAAGTGCCCAGGAAGACTCTGTCATGGCCCTTGTGTGAGCTGCCATGAGAGAACGCTGTGCTTGGAACACTGCGAGGCCCACCCTCGTACCTGAAGTCACTCTGCTGGAGGAGGAAGTCAGCATCTTAGCATGTTGTGTGGCTCCCGGCACACCCAGCGCGAACCCATGCCTGGAAGTAAGGCCCTGATTTGCCGTGCAGTAGCGGAGGCGTGCTGCAGCTTCCAGGAGGCGGAGGCCTCTGCTCTGCATACCTTGAACGGCAGCACAGCTTTCTGGACACCTGGGAGGCTAGCCGGGGCACCCTGTTCCCGGCAGGAACACTGAGTAACCCCAGGCGCACCTGGGTCTGCTAAGCAACATCCAGGCCCGTAGCCCTTTAGAGCCCCTCTGTGCACGCCGAGCGTAGGGAAACGCACTGCCCTCTCTTTTGGAGCAGCTTGGTTTCCTCAGCACTCGCACACGTTCACGAACACCGTTCTGGCACATCCCACATGGCGCGGAGGTCTTACACGTTGCCCTAATCGGAGCTGCGCTCAGAGTAACCCTCGTCTTCGCATTCCATCCAGGACCTCCTGACTGAAGGCACCGTGCCTCCTAGAGGACGGCGGCTTGGGTTCTTACTGCAATTCAAGTCCTGTTCCTTCTTTGGCACTGCAGGCAGCCCCAGGCCCAGAGGAGCAGCTACGGCGTTCCTTGCTTGAGACAGTTCGCTGGATGCGGGACTCCCTACTTCGATAAGTTGACTCAGGGAAGGAAACACAGGGTGACCGGTGTCTCTTGGGACTCGTTAGAAACCACAGGGATGTACGCTGAGTGTGCCCATGAAAACGGGGTCCTGCTGGAACTAGCCCTGCTTTCCCATTTGGAGGGCGGCATTCATGCCTGCCTTGAAGCTCCCTGACATTCCCGGCTCCCGACAGGCCAGTGAGCCCTGGAAGAATGCTTCGGGGAAAATTATGAGTTTGCTCTCTCTAAACCAGGGGCTTCCGTGGCCGCGGTGGCGGTCCGCATGACAGGCTCTAGAGCTAAAGGGAACCTCAACGTGAGAACTCGCCTCCAGGTTAGGCCCTGAGTAGCCGTGCAGAAAGGGAGGCATGCAGCTCTTTCCAGGAGTTCTTAGTCGCTTTGCTTTAAAGGAAGTACACGTCCGGGGACTCCTAGGCCCCACGGGTGTGCATCATTTTCCCTCCAAGGTCACTGAGTGCCTCCAGACACCTGTGGGCCGGCTGAGCAACGTCGAGGTCCACTGGTTGATTCCCTCGGAGGACCCCTGTGCGTGCCGAGTGCTGGGCAACCACACACTGCGTGTTCCTTGGGTAGCGTTACATCTCCAGAGCCCTCGAACGCCCTCAAGACAACATGGCTGGTGAGTGCGAAGTGCCCAGGAAGACTCTGTCATGGCCCTTGTGTGAGCTGCCATGAGAGAACGCTGTGCTTGGAACACTGCGAGGCCCACCCTCGTACCTGAAGTCACTCTGCTGGAGGAGGAAGTCAGCATCTTAGCATGTTGTGTGGCTCCCGGCACACCCAGCGTGAACCCAGGCCTGGAAGTAAGGCCCTGATTTGCCGTGCAGTAGCGGAGGCGTGCTGCAGCTTCCAGGAGGCGGAGGCCTCTGCTCTGCATACCTTGAACGGCAGCACAGCTTTCTGGACACCTGGGAGGCTAGCCGGGGCACCCTGTTCCCGGCAGGAACACTGAGTAACCCCAGGCGCACCTGGGTCTGCTAAGCAACATCCAGGCCCGTAGCCCTTTAGAGCCCCTCTGTGCACGCCGAGCGTAGGGAAACGCACTGCCCTCTCTTTTGGAGCAGCTTGGTTTCCTCAGCACTCGCACACGTTCACGAACACCGTTCTGGCACATCCCACATGGCGCGGAGGTCTTACGCGTTGCGCTAATCGGAGCTGCGCTCAGAGTAACCCTCGTCTTCGCATTCCATCCAGGACCTCCTGACTGAAGGCACCGTGCCTCCTAGAGGACGGCGGCTTGGGTTCTTACTGCAATTCAAGTCCTGTTCCTTCTTTGGCACTGCAGGCAGCCCCAGGCCCAGAGGAGCAGCTACGGCGTTCCTTGCTTGAGACAGTTCGCTGGATGCGGGACTCCCTACTTCGATAAGTTGACTCAGGGAAGGAAACACAGGGTGACCGGTGTCTCTTGGGACTCGTTAGAAACCACAGGGATGTACGCTGAGTGTGCCCATGAAAACGGGGTCCTGCTGGAACTAGCCCTGCTTTCCCATTTGGAGGGCGGCATTCATGCCTGCCTTGAAGCTCCCTGACATTCCCGGCTCCCGACAGGCCAGTGAGCCCTGGAAGAATGCTTCGGGGAAAATTATGAGTTTGCTCTCTCTAAACCAGGGGCTTCCGTGGCCGCGGTGGCGGTCCGCATGACAGGCTCTAGAGCTAAAGGGAACCTCAACGTGAGAACTCGCCTCCAGGTTAGGCCCTGAGTAGCCGTGCAGAAAGGGAGGCATGCAGCTCTTTCCAGGAGTTTAGTCGCTTTGCTTTAAAGGAAGTACACGTCCGGGGACTCCTAGGCCCCACGGGTGTGCATCATTTTCCCTCCAAGGTCACTGAGTGCCTCCAGACACCTGTGGGCCGGCTGAGCAACGTCGAGGTCCACCGGTTGATTCCCTCGGAGGACCCCTGTGCGTGCCGAGTGCTGGGCAACCACACACTGCGCGTTCCTTGGGTAGCGTTACATCTCCAGAGCCCTCGAACGCCCTCAAGACAACATGGCTGGTGAGTGCGAAGTGCCCAGGAAGACTCTGTCATGGCCCTTGTGTGAGCTGCCATGAGAGAACGCTGTGCTTGGAACACTGCGAGGCCCGCCCTCGTACCTGAAGTCACTCTGCTGGAGGAGGAAGTCAGCATCTTAGCATGTTGTGTGGCTCCCGGCACACCCAGCGTGAACCCAGGCCTGGAAGTAAGGCCCTGATTTGCCGTGCAGTAGCGGAGGCGTGCTGCAGCTTCCAGGAGGCGGAGGCCTCTGCTCTGCATACCTTGAACGGCAGCACAGCTTTCTGGACACCTGGGAGGCTAGCCGGGGCACCCTGTTCCCGGCAGGAACACTGAGTAACCCCAGGCGCACCTGGGTCTGCTAAGCAACATCCAGGCCCGTAGCCCTTTAGAGCCCCTCTGTGCACGCCGAGCGTAGGGAAACGCACTGCCCTCTCTTTTGGAGCAGCTTGGTTTCCTCAGCACTCGCACACGTTCACGAACACCGTTCTGGCACATCCCACATGGCGCGGAGGTCTTACGCGTTGCCCTAATCGGAGCTGCGCTCAGAGTAACCCTCGTCTTCGCATTCCATCCAGGACCTCCTGACTGAAGGCACCGTGCCTCCTAGAGGACGGCGGCTTGGGTTCTTACTGCAATTCAAGTCCTGTTCCTTCTTTGGCACTGCAGGCAGCCCCAGGCCCAGAGGAGCAGCTACGGCGTTCCTTGCTTGAGACAGTTCGCTGGATGCGGGACTCCCTACTTCGATAAGTTGACTCAGGGAAGGAAACACAGGGTAACCGGTGTCTCTTGGGACTCGTTAGAAACCACAGGGATGTACGCTGAGTGTGCCCATGAAAACGGGGTCCTGCTGGAAGTAGCCCTGCTTTCCCATTTGGAGGGCGGCATTCATGCCTGCCTTGAAGCTCCCTGACATTCCCGGCTCCCGACAGGCCAGTGAGCCCTGGAAGAATGCTTCGGGGAAAATTATGAGTTTGCTCTCTCTAAACCAGGGGCTTCCGTGGCCGCGGTGGCGGTCCGCATGACAGGCTCTAGAGCTAAAGGGAACCTCAACGTGAGAACTCGCCTCCAGGTTAGGCCCTGAGTAGCTGTGCAGAAAGGGAGGCATGCAGCTCTTTCCAGGAGTTCTTAGTCGCTTTGCTTTAAAGGAAGTACACGTCCGGGGACTCCTAGGCCCCACGGGTGTGCATCATTTTCCCTCCAAGGTCACTGAGTGCCTCCAGACACCTGTGGGCCGGCTGAGCAACGTCGAGGTCCACTGGTTGATTCCCTCGGAGGACCCCTGTGCGTGCCGAGTGCTGGGCAACCACACACTGCGCGTTCCTTGGGTAGCGTTACATCTCCAGAGCCCTCGAACGCCCTCAAGACAACATGGCTGGTGAGTGCGAAGTGCCCAGGAAGACTCTGTCATGGCCCTTGTGTGAGCTGCCATGAGAGAACGCTGTGCTTGGAACACTGCGAGGCCCGCCCTCGTACCTGAAGTCACTCTGCTGGAGGAGGAAGTCAGCATCTTAGCATGTTGTGTGGCTCCCGGCACACCCAGCGTGAACCCAGGCCTGGAAGTAAGGCCCTGATTTGCCGTGCAGTAGCGGAGGCGTGCTGCAGCTTCCAGGAGGCGGAGGCCTCTGCTCTGCATACCTTGAACGGCAGCACAGCTTTCTGGACACCTGGGAGGCTAGCCGGGGCACCCTGTTCCCGGCAGGAACACTGAGTAACCCCAGGCGCACCTGGGTCTGCTAAGCAACATCCAGGCCCGTAGCCCTTTAGAGCCCCTCTGTGCACGCCGAGCGTAGGGAAACGCACTGCCCTCTCTTTTGGAGCAGCTTGGTTTCCTCAGCACTCGCACACGTTCACGAACACCGTTCTGGCACATCCCACATGGCGCGGAGGTCTTACGCGTTGCGCTAATCGGAGCTGCGCTCAGAGTAACCCTCGTCTTCGCATTCCATCCAGGACCTCCTGACTGAAGGCACCGTGCCTCCTAGAGGACGGCGGCTTGGGTTCTTACTGCAATTCAAGTCCTGTTCCTTCTTTGGCACTGCAGGCAGCCCCAGGCCCAGAGGAGCAGCTACGGCGTTCCTTGCTTGAGACAGTTCGCTGGATGCGGGACTCCCTACTTCGATAAGTTGACTCAGGGAAGGAAACACAGGGTAACCGGTGTCTCTTGGGACTCGTTAGAAACCACAGGGATGTACGCTGAGTGTGCCCATGAAAACGGGGTCCTGCTGGAAGTAGCCCTGCTTTCCCATTTGGAGGGCGGCATTCATGCCTGCCTTGAAGCTCCCTGACATTCCCGGCTCCCGACAGGCCAGTGAGCCCTGGAAGAATGCTTCGGGGAAAATTATGAGTTTGCTCTCTCTAAACCAGGGGCTTCCGTGGCCGCGGTGGCGGTCCGCATGACAGGCTCTAGAGCTAAAGGGAACCTCAACGTGAGAACTCGCCTCCAGGTTAGGCCCTGAGTAGCCGTGCAGAAAGGGAGGCATGCAGCTCTTTCCAGGAGTTCTTAGTCGCTTTGCTTTAAAGGAAGTACACGTCCGGGGACTCCTAGGCCCCACGGGTGTGCATCATTTTCCCTCCAAGGTCACTGAGTGCCTCCAGACACCTGTGGGCCGGCTGAGCAACGTCGAGGTCCACTGGTTGATTCCCTCGGAGGACCCCTGTGCGTGCCGAGTGCTGGGCAACCACACACTGCGCGTTCCTTGGGTAGCGTTACATCTCCAGAGCCCTCGAACGCCCTCAGGACAACATGGCTGGTGAGTGCGAAGTGCCCAGGAAGACTCTGTCATGGCCCTTGTGTGAGCTGCCATGAGAGAACGCTGTGCTTGGAACACTGCGAGGCCCACCCTCGTACCTGAAGTCACTCTGCTGGAGGAGGAAGTCAGCATCTTAGCATGTTGTGTGGCTCCCGGCACACCCAGCGCGAACCCATGCCTGGAAGTAAGGCCCTGATTTGCCGTGCAGTAGCGGAGGCGTGCTGCAGCTTCCACGAGGCGGAGGCCTCTGCTCTGCATACCCTGAACGGCAGCACAGCTTTCTGGACACCTGGGAGGCTAGCCGGGGCACCCTGTTCCCGGCAGGAACACTGAGTAACCCCAGGCGCACCTGGGTCTGCTAAGCAACATCCAGGCCCGTAGCCCTTTAGAGCCCCTCTGTGCACGCCGAGCGTAGGGAAACGCACTGCCCTCTCTTTTGGAGCAGCTTGGTTTCCTCAGCACTCGCACACGTTCACGAACACCGTTCTGGCACATCCCACATGGCGCGGAGGTCTTACACGTTGCCCTAATCGGAGCTGCGCTCAGAGTAACCCTCGTCTTCGCATTCCATCCAGGACCTCCTGACTGAAGGCACCGTGCCTCCTAGAGGACGGCGGCTTGGGTTCTTACTGCAATTCAAGTCCTGTTCCTTCTTTGGCACTGCAGGCAGCCCCAGGCCCAGAGGAGCAGCTACGGCGTTCCTTGCTTGAGACAGTTCGCTGGATGCGGGACTCCCTACTTCGATAAGTTGACTCAGGGAAGGAAACACAGGGTGACCGGTGTCTCTTGGGACTCGTTAGAAACCACAGGGATGTACGCTGAGTGTGCCCATGAAAACGGGGTCCTGCTGGAACTAGCCCTGCTTTCCCATTTGGAGGGCGGCATTCATGCCTGCCTTGAAGCTCCCTGACATTCCCGGCTCCCGACAGGCCAGTGAGCCCTGGAAGAATGCTTCGGGGAAAATTATGAGTTTGCTCTCTCTAAACCAGGGGCTTCCGTGGCCGCGGTGGCGGTCCGCATGACAGGCTCTAGAGCTAAAGGGAACCTCAACGTGAGAACTCGCCTCCAGGTTAGGCCCTGAGTAGCCGTGCAGAAAGGGAGGCATGCAGCTCTTTCCAGGAGTTCTTAGTCGCTTTGCTTTAAAGGAAGTACACGTCCGGGGACTCCTAGGCCCCACGGGTGTGCATCATTTTCCCTCCAAGGTCACTGAGTGCCTCCAGACACCTGTGGGCCGGCTGAGCAACGTCGAGGTCCACTGGTTGATTCCCTCGGAGGACCCCTGTGCGTGCCGAGTGCTGGGCAACCACACACTGCGCGTTCCTTGGGTAGCGTTACATCTCCAGAGCCCTCGAACGCCCTCAAGACAACATGGCTGGTGAGTGCGAAGTGCCCAGGAAGACTCTGTCATGGCCCTTGTGTGAGCTGCCATGAGAGAACGCTGTGCTTGGAACACTGCGAGGCCCGCCCTCGTACCTGAAGTCACTCTGCTGGAGGAGGAAGTCAGCATCTTAGCATGTTGTGTGGCTCCCGGCACACCCAGCGTGAACCCAGGCCTGGAAGTAAGGCCCTGATTTGCCGTGCAGTAGCGGAGGCGTGCTGCAGCTTCCAGGAGGCGGAGGCCTCTGCTCTGCATACCTTGAACGGCAGCACAGCTTTCTGGACACCTGGGAGGCTAGCCGGGGCACCCTGTTCCCGGCAGGAACACTGAGTAACCCCAGGCGCACCTGGGTCTGCTAAGCAACATCCAGGCCCGTAGCCCTTTAGAGCCCCTCTGTGCACGCCGAGCGTAGGGAAACGCACTGCCCTCTCTTTTGGAGCAGCTTGGTTTCCTCAGCACTCGCACACGTTCACGAACACCGTTCTGGCACATCCCACATGGCGCGGAGGTCTTACGCGTTGCCCTAATCGGAGCTGCGCTCAGAGTAACCCTCGTCTTCGCATTCCATCCAGGACCTCCTGACTGAAGGCACCGTGCCTCCTAGAGGACGGCGGCTTGGGTTCTTACTGCAATTCAAGTCCTGTTCCTTCTTTGGCACTGCAGGCAGCCCCAGGCCCAGAGGAGCAGCTACGGCGTTCCTTGCTTGAGACAGTTCGCTGGATGCGGGACTCCCTACTTCGATAAGTTGACTCAGGGAAGGAAACACAGGGTAACCGGTGTCTCTTGGGACTCGTTAGAAACCACAGGGATGTACGCTGAGTGTGCCCATGAAAACGGGGTCCTGCTGGAACTAGCCCTGCTTTCCCATTTGGAGGGCGGCATTCATGCCTGCCTTGAAGCTCCCTGACATTCCCGGCTCCCGACAGGCCAGTGAGCCCTGGAAGAATGCTTCGGGGAAAATTATGAGTTTGCTCTCTCTAAACCAGGGGCTTCCGTGGCCGCGGTGGCGGTCCGCATGACAGGCTCTAGAGCTAAAGGGAACCTCAACGTGAGAACTCGCCTCCAGGTTAGGCCCTGAGTAGCCGTGCAGAAAGGGAGGCATGCAGCTCTTTCCAGGAGTTCTTAGTCGCTTTGCTTTAAAGGAAGTACACGTCCGGGGACTCCTAGGCCCCACGGGTGTGCATCATTTTCCCTCCAAGGTCACTGAGTGCCTCCAGACACCTGTGGGCCGGCTGAGCAACGTCGAGGTCCACTGGTTGATTCCCTCGGAGGACCCCTGTGCGTGCCGAGTGCTGGGCAACCACACACTGCGCGTTCCTTGGGTAGCGTTACATCTCCAGAGCCCTCGAACGCCCTCAAGACAACATGGCTGGTGAGTGCGAAGTGCCCAGGAAGACTCTGTCATGGCCCTTGTGTGAGCTGCCATGAGAGAACGCTGTGCTTGGAACACTGCGAGGCCCGCCCTCGTACCTGAAGTCACTCTGCTGGAGGAGGAAGTCAGCATCTTAGCATGTTGTGTGGCTCCCGGCACACCCAGCGTGAACCCAGGCCTGGAAGTAAGGCCCTGATTTGCCGTGCAGTAGCGGAGGCGTGCTGCAGCTTCCAGGAGGCGGAGGCCTCTGCTCTGCATACCTTGAACGGCAGCACAGCTTTCTGGACACCTGGGAGGCTAGCCGGGGCACCCTGTTCCCGGCAGGAACACTGAGTAACCCCAGGCGCACCTGGGTCTGCTAAGCAACATCCAGGCCCGTAGCCCTTTAGAGCCCCTCTGTGCACGCCGAGCGTAGGGAAACGCACTGCCCTCTCTTTGGGAGCAGCTTGGTTTCCTCAGCACTCGCACACGTTCACGAACACCGTTCTGGCACATCCCACATGGCGCGGAGGTCTTACGCGTTGCCCTAATCGGAGCTGCGCTCAGAGTAACCCTCGTCTTCGCATTCCATCCAGGACCTCCTGACTGAAGGCACCGTGCCTCCTAGAGGACGGCGGCTTGGGTTCTTACTGCAATTCAAGTCCTGTTCCTTCTTTGGCACTGCAGGCAGCCCCAGGCCCAGAGGAGCAGCTACGGCGTTCCTTGCTTGAGACAGTTCGCTGGATGCGGGACTCCCTACTTCGATAAGTTGACTCAGGGAAGGAAACACAGGGTAACCGGTGTCTCTTGGGACTCGTTAGAAACCACAGGGATGTACGCTGAGTGTGCCCATGAAAACGGGGTCCTGCTGGAACTAGCCCTGCTTTCCCATTTGGAGGGCGGCATTCATGCCTGCCTTGAAGCTCCCTGACATTCCCGGCTCCCGACAGGCCAGTGAGCCCTGGAAGAATGCTTCGGGGAAAATTATGAGTTTGCTCTCTCTAAACCAGGGGCTTCCGTGGCCGCGGTGGCGGTCCGCATGACAGGCTCTAGAGCTAAAGGGAACCTCAACGTGAGAACTCGCCTCCAGGTTAGGCCCTGAGTAGCCGTGCAGAAAGGGAGGCATGCAGCTCTTTCCAGGAGTTCTTAGTCGCTTTGCTTTAAAGGAAGTACACGTCCGGGGACTCCTAGGCCCCACGGGTGTGCATCATTTTCCCTCCAAGGTCACTGAGTGCCTCCAGACACCTGTGGGCCGGCTGAGCAACGTCGAGGTCCACTGGTTGATTCCCTCGGAGGACCCCTGTGCGTGCCGAGTGCTGGGCAACCACACACTGCGCGTTCCTTGGGTAGCGTTACATCTCCAGAGCCCTCGAACGCCCTCAAGACAACATGGCTGGTGAGTGCGAAGTGCCCAGGAAGACTCTGTCATGGCCCTTGTGTGAGCTGCCATGAGAGAACGCTGTGCTTGGAACACTGCGAGGCCCACCCTCGTACCTGAAGTCACTCTGCTGGAGGAGGAAGTCAGCATCTTAGCATGTTGTGTGGCTCCCGGCACACCCAGCGTGAACCCAGGCCTGGAAGTAAGGCCCTGATTTGCCGTGCAGTAGCGGAGGCGTGCTGCAGCTTCCAGGAGGCGGAGGCCTCTGCTCTGCATACCTTGAACGGCAGCACAGCTTTCTGGACACCTGGGAGGCTAGCCGGGGCACCCTGTTCCCGGCAGGAACACTGAGTAACCCCAGGCGCACCTGGGTCTGCTAAGCAACATCCAGGCCCGTAGCCCTTTAGAGCCCCTCTGTGCACGCCGAGCGTAGGGAAACGCACTGCCCTCTCTTTTGGAGCAGCTTGGTTTCCTCAGCACTCGCACACGTTCACGAACACTGTTCTGGCACATCCCACATGGCGCGGAGGTCTTACACGTTGCCCTAATCGGAGCTGCGCTCAGAGTAACCCTCGTCTTCGCATTCCATCCAGGACCTCCTGACTGAAGGCACCGTGCCTCCTAGAGGACGGCGGCTTGGGTTCTTACTGCAATTCAAGTCCTGTTCCTTCTTTGGCACTGCAGGCAGCCCCAGGCCCAGAGGAGCAGCTACGGCGTTCCTTGCTTGAGACAGTTCGCTGGATGCGGGACTCCCTACTTCGATAAGTTGACTCAGGGAAGGAAACACAGGGTGACCGGTGTCTCTTGGGACTCGTTAGAAACCACAGGGATGTACGCTGAGTGTGCCCATGAAAACGGGGTCCTGCTGGAACTAGCCCTGCTTTCCCATTTGGAGGGCGGCATTCATGCCTGCCTTGAAGCTCCCTGACATTCCCGGCTCCCGACAGGCCAGTGAGCCCTGGAAGAATGCTTCGGGGAAAATTATGAGTTTGCTCTCTCTAAACCAGGGGCTTCCGTGGCCGCGGTGGCGGTCCGCATGACAGGCTCTAGAGCTAAAGGGAACCTCAACGTGAGAACTCGCCTCCAGGTTAGGCCCTGAGTAGCCGTGCAGAAAGGGAGGCATGCAGCTCTTTCCAGGAGTTCTTAGTCGCTTTGCTTTAAAGGAAGTACACGTCCGGGGACTCCTAGGCCCCACGGGTGTGCATCATTTTCCCTCCAAGGTCACTGAGTGCCTCCAGACACCTGTGGGCCGGCTGAGCAACGTCGAGGTCCACTGGTTGATTCCCTCGGAGGACCCCTGTGCGTGCCGAGTGCTGGGCAACCACACACTGCGCGTTCCTTGGGTAGCGTTACATCTCCAGAGCCCTCGAACGCCCTCAGGACAACATGGCTGGTGAGTGCGAAGTGCCCAGGAAGACTCTGTCATGGCCCTTGTGTGAGCTGCCATGAGAGAACGCTGTGCTTGGAACACTGCGAGGCCCACCCTCGTACCTGAAGTCACTCTGCTCGAGGAGGAAGTCAGCATCTTAGCATGCTGTGTGGCTCCCGGCACACCCAGCGTGAACCCATGCCTGGAAGTAAGGCCCTGATTTGCCGTGCAGAAGCGGAGGCGTGCTGCAGCTTCCAGGAGGCGGAGGCCTCTGCTCTGCATACCTTGAACGGCAGCACAGCTTTCTGGACACCTGGGAGGCTAGCCGGGTCACCCTGTTCCCAGCAGGAACACTGAGTAACCCCAGGCGCACCTGGGTCTGCTAAGCAACATCCAGGCCCGTAGCCCTTTAGAGCCCCTCTGTGCACGCCGAGCGTAGGGAAACGCACTGCCCTCTCTGTTGGAGCAGCTTGGTTTCCTCAGCACTCGCACACGTTCACGAACACCGTTCTGGCACATCCCACATGGCGCGGAGGTCTTACGCGTTGCCCTAATCGGAGCTGCGCTCAGAGTAACCCTCGTCTTCGCATTCCATCCAGGACCTCCTGACTGAAGGCACCGTGCCTCCTAGAGGACGGCGGCTTGGGTTCTTACTGCAATTCAAGTCCTGTTCCTTCTTTGGCACTGCAGGCAGCCCCAGGCCCAGAGGAGCAGCTACGGCGTTCCTTGATTGAGACAGTTCGCTGGATGCGGGACTCCCTACTTCGATAAGTTGACTCAGGGAAGGAAACACAGGGTAACCGGTGTCTCTTGGGACTCGTTAGAAACCACAGGGATGTACGCTGAGTGTGCCCATGAAAACGGGGTCCTGCTGGAACTAGCCCTGCTTTCCCATTTGGAGGGCGGCATTCATGCCTGCCTTGAAGCTCCCTGACATTCCCGGCTCCCGACAGGCCAGTGAGCCCTGGAAGAATGCTTCGGGGAAAATTATGAGTTTGCTCTCTCTAAACCAGGGGCTTCCGTGGCCGCGGTGGCGGTCCGCATGACAGGCTCTAGAGCTAAAGGGAACCTCAACGTGAGAACTCGCCTCCAGGTTAGGCCCTGAGTAGCCGTGCAGAAAGGGAGGCATGCAGCTCTTTCCAGGAGTTCTTAGTCGCTTTGCTTTAAAGGAAGTACACGTCCGGGGACTCCTAGGCCCCACGGGTGTGCATCATTTTCCCTCCAAGGTCACTGAGTGCCTCCAGACACCTGTGGGCCGGCTGAGCAACGTCGAGGTCCACTGGTTGATTCCCTCGGAGGACCCCTGTGCATGCCGAGTGCTGGGCAACCACACACTGCGCGTTCCTTGGGTAGCGTTACATCTCCAGAGCCCTCGAACGCCCTCAAGACAACATGGCTGGTGAGTGCGAAGTGCCCAGGAAGACTCTGTCATGGCCCTTGTGTGAGCTGCCATGAGAGAACGCTGTGCTTGGAACACTGCGAGGCCCGCCCTCGTACCTGAAGTCACTCTGCTGGAGGAGGAAGTCAGCATCTTAGCATGTTGTGTGGCTCCCGGCACACCCAGCGTGAACCCAGGCCTGGAAGTAAGGCCCTGATTTGCCGTGCAGTAGCGGAGGCGTGCTGCAGCTTCCAGGAGGCGGAGGCCTCTGCTCTGCATACCTTGAACGGCAGCACAGCTTTCTGGACACCTGGGAGGCTAGCCGGGGCACCCTGTTCCCGGCAGGAACACTGAGTAACCCCAGGCGCACCTGGGTCTGCTAAGCAACATCCAGGCCCGTAGCCCTTTAGAGCCCCTCTGTGCACGCCGAGCGTAGGGAAACGCACTGCCCTCTCTTTTGGAGCAGCTTGGTTTCCTCAGCACTCGCACACGTTCACGAACACCGTTCTGGCACATCCCACATGGCGCGGAGGTCTTACGCGTTGCCCTAATCGGAGCTGCGCTCAGAGTAACCCTCGTCTTCACATTCCATCCAGGACCTCCTGACTGAAGGCACCGTGCCTCCTAGAGGACGGCGGCTTGGGTTCTTACTGCAATTCAAGTCCTGTTCCTTCTTTGGCACTGCAGGCAGCCCCAGGCCCAGAGGAGCAGCTACGGCGTTCCTTGCTTGAGACAGTTCGCTGGATGCGGGACTCCCTACTTCGATAAGTTGACTCAGGGAAGGAAACACAGGGTAACCGGTGTCTCTTGGGACTCGTTAGAAACCACAGGGATGTACGCTGAGTGTGCCCATGAAAACGGGGTCCTGCTGGAAGTAGCCCTGCTTTCCCATTTGGAGGGCGGCATTCATGCCTGCCTTGAAGCTCCCTGACATTCCCGGCTCCCGACAGGCCAGTGAGCCCTGGAAGAATGCTTCGGGGAAAATTATGAGTTTGCTCTCTCTAAACCAGGGGCTTCCGTGGCCGCGGTGGCGGTCCGCATGACAGGCTCTAGAGCTAAAGGGAACCTCAACGTGAGAACTCGCCTCCAGGTTAGGCCCTGAGTAGCCATGCAGAAAGGGAGGCATGCAGCTCTTTCCAGGAGTTCTTAGTCGCTTTGCTTTAAAGGAAGTACACGTCCGGGGACTCCTAGGCCCCACGGGTGTGCATCATTTTCCCTCCAAGGTCACTGAGTGCCTCCAGACACCTGTGGGCCGGCTGAGCAACGTCGAGGTCCACTGGTTGATTCCCTCGGAGGACCCCTGTGCGTGCCGAGTGCTGGGCAACCACACACTGCGCGTTCCTTGGGTAGCGTTACATCTCCAGAGCCCTCGAACGCCCTCAAGACAACATGGCTGGTGAGTGCGAAGTGCCCAGGAAGACTCTGTCATGGCCCTTGTGTGAGCTGCCATGAGAGAACGCTGTGCTTGGAACACTGCGAGGCCCGCCCTCGTACCTGAAGTCACTCTGCTGGAGGAGGAAGTCAGCATCTTAGCATGTTGTGTGGCTCCCGGCACACCCAGCGTGAACCCAGGCCTGGAAGTAAGGCCCTGATTTGCCGTGCAGTAGCGGAGGCGTGCTGCAGCTTCCAGGAGGCGGAGGCCTCTGCTCTGCATACCTTGAACGGCAGCACAGCTTTCTGGACACCTGGGAGGCTAGCCGGGGCACCCTGTTCCCGGCAGGAACACTGAGTAACCCCAGGCGCACCTGGGTCTGCTAAGCAACATCCAGGCCCGTAGCCCTTTAGAGCCCCTCTGTGCACGCCGAGCGTAGGGAAACGCACTGCCCTCTCTGTTGGAGCAGCTTGGTTTCCTCAGCACTCGCACACGTTCACGAACACCGTTCTGGCACATCCCACATGGCGCGGAGGTCTTACGCGTTGCCCTAATCGGAGCTGCGCTCAGAGTAACCCTCGTCTTCACATTCCATCCAGGACCTCCTGACTGAAGGCACCGTGCCTCCTAGAGGACGGCGGCTTGGGTTCTTACTGCAATTCAAGTCCTGTTCCTTCTTTGGCACTGCAGGCAGCCCCAGGCCCAGAGGAGCAGCTACGGCGTTCCTTGCTTGAGACAGTTCGCTGGATGCGGGACTCCCTACTTCGATACGTTGACTCAGGGAAGGAAACACAGGGTGACCGGTGTCTCTTGGGACTCGTTAGAAACCACAGGGATGTACGCTGAGTGTGCCCATGAAAACGGGGTCCTGCTGGAACTAGCCCTGCTTTCCCATTTGGAGGGCGGCATTCATGCCTGCCTTGAAGCTCCCTGACATTCCCGGCTCCCGACAGGCCAGTGAGCCCTGGAAGAATGCTTCGGGGAAAATTATGAGTTTGCTCTCTCTAAACCAGGGGCTTCCGTGGCCGCGGTGGCGGTCCGCATGACAGGCTCTAGAGCTAAAGGGAACCTCAACGTGAGAACTCGCCTCCAGGTTAGGCCCTGAGTAGCCGTGCAGAAAGGGAGGCATGCAGCTCTTTCCAGGAGTTCTTAGTCGCTTTGCTTTAAAGGAAGTACACGTCCGGGGACTCCTAGGCCCCACGGGTGTGCATCATTTTCCCTCCAAGGTCACTGAGTGCCTCCAGACACCTGTGGGCCGGCTGAGCAACGTCGAGGTCCACTGGTTGATTCCCTCGGAGGACCCCTGTGCGTGCCGAGTGCTGGGCAACCACACACTGCGCGTTCCTTGGGTAGCGTTACATCTCCAGAGCCCTCGAACGCCCTCAGGACAACATGGCTGGTGAGTGCGAAGTGCCCAGGAAGACTCTGTCATGGCCCTTGTGTGAGCTGCCATGAGAGAACGCTGTGCTTGGAACACTGCGAGGCCCACCCTCGTACCTGAAGTCACTCTGCTGGAGGAGGAAGTCAGCATCTTAGCATGTTGTGTGGCTCCCGGCACACCCAGCGTGAACCCAGGCCTGGAAGTAAGGCCCTGATTTGCCGTGCAGTAGCGGAGGCGTGCTGCAGCTTCCAGGAGGCGGAGGCCTCTGCTCTGCATACCTTGAACGGCAGCACAGCTTTCTGGACACCTGGGAGGCTAGCCGGGGCACCCTGTTCCCGGCAGGAACACTGAGTAACCCCAGGCGCACCTGGGTCTGCTAAGCAACATCCAGGCCCGTAGCCCTTTAGAGCCCCTCTGTGCACGCCGAGCGTAGGGAAACGCACTGCCCTCTCTGTTGGAGCAGCTTGGTTTCCTCAGCACTCGCACACGTTCACGAACACCGTTCTGGCACATCCCACATGGCGCGGAGGTCTTACGCGTTGCCCTAATCGGAGCTGCGCTCAGAGTAACCCTCGTCTTCGCATTCCATCCAGGACCTCCTGACTGAAGGCACCGTGCCTCCTAGAGGACGGCGGCTTGGGTTCTTACTGCAATTCAAGTCCTGTTCCTTCTTTGGCACTGCAGGCAGCCCCAGGCCCAGAGGAGCAGCTACGGCGTTCCTTGCTTGAGACAGTTCGCTGGATGCGGGACTCCCTACTTCGATACGTTGACTCAGGGAAGGAAACACAGGGTGACCGGTGTCTCTTGGGACTCGTTAGAAACCACAGGGATGTACGCTGAGTGTGCCCATGAAAACGGGGTCCTGCTGGAACTAGCCCTGCTTTCCCATTTGGAGGGCGGCATTCATGCCTGCCTTGAAGCTCCCTGACATTCCCGGCTCCCGACAGGCCAGTGAGCCCTGGAAGAATGCTTCGGGGAAAATTATGAGTTTGCTCTCTCTAAACCAGGGGCTTCCGTGGCCGCGGTGGCGGTCCGCATGACAGGCTCTAGAGCTAAAGGGAACCTCAACGTGAGAACTCGCCTCCAGGTTAGGCCCTGAGTAGCCGTGCAGAAAGGGAGGCATGCAGCTCTTTCCAGGAGTTCTTAGTCGCTTTGCTTTAAAGGAAGTACACGTCCGGGGACTCCTAGGCCCCACGGGTGTGCATCATTTTCCCTCCAAGGTCACTGAGTGCCTCCAGACACCTGTGGGCCGGCTGAGCAACGTCGAGGTCCACTGGTTGATTCCCTCGGAGGACCCCTGTGCGTGCCGAGTGCTGGGCAACCACACACTGCGCGTTCCTTGGGTAGCGTTACATCTCCAGAGCCCTCGAACGCCCTCAGGACAACATGGCTGGTGAGTGCGAAGTGCCCAGGAAGACTCTGTCATGGCCCTTGTGTGAGCTGCCATGAGAGAACGCTGTGCTTGGAACACTGCGAGGCCCACCCTCGTACCTGAAGTCACTCTGCTGGAGGAGGAAGTCAGCATCTTAGCATGTTGTGTGGCTCCCGGCACACCCAGCGCGAACCCATGCCTGGAAGTAAGGCCCTGATTTGCCGTGCAGAAGCGGAGGCGTGCTGCAGCTTCCAGGAGGCGGAGGCCTCTGCTCTGCATACCTTGAACGGCAGCACAGCTTTCTGGACACCTGGGAGGCTAGCCGGGGCACCCTGTTCCCGGCAGGAACACTGAGTAACCCCAGGCGCACCTGGGTCTGCTAAGCAACATCCAGGCCCGTAGCCCTTTAGAGCCCCTCTGTGCACGCCGAGCGTAGGGAAACGCACTGCCCTCTCTTTTGGAGCAGCTTGGTTTCCTCAGCACTCGCACACGTTCACGAACACCGTTCTGGCACATCCCACATGGCGCGGAGGTCTTACACGTTGCCCTAATCGGAGCTGCGCTCAGAGTAACCCTCGTCTTCGCATTCCATCCAGGACCTCCTGACTGAAGGCACCGTGCCTCCTAGAGGACGGCGGCTTGGGTTCTTACTGCAATTCAAGTCCTGTTCCTTCTTTGGCACTGCAGGCAGCCCCAGGCCCAGAGGAGCAGCTACGGCGTTCCTTGCTTGAGACAGTTCGCTGGATGCGGGACTCCCTACTTCGATACGTTGACTCAGGGAAGGAAACACAGGGTGACCGGTGTCTCTTGGGACTCGTTAGAAACCACAGGGATGTACGCTGAGTGTGCCCATGAAAACGGGGTCCTGCTGGAACTAGCCCTGCTTTCCCATTTGGAGGGCGGCATTCATGCCTGCCTTGAAGCTCCCTGACATTCCCGGCTCCCGACAGGCCAGTGAGCCCTGGAAGAATGCTTCGGGGAAAATTATGAGTTTGCTCTCTCTAAACCAGGGGCTTCCGTGGCCGCGGTGGCGGTCCGCATGACAGGCTCTAGAGCTAAAGGGAACCTCAACGTGAGAACTCGCCTCCAGGTTAGGCCCTGAGTAGCCGTGCAGAAAGGGAGGCATGCAGCTCTTTCCAGGAGTTCTTAGTCGCTTTGCTTTAAAGGAAGTACACGTCCGGGGACTCCTAGGCCCCACGGGTGTGCATCATTTTCCCTCCAAGGTCACTGAGTGCCTCCAGACACCTGTGGGCCGGCTGAGCAACGTCGAGGTCCACTGGTTGATTCCCTCGGAGGACCCCTGTGCGTGCCGAGTGCTGGGCAACCACACACTGCGCGTTCCTTGGGTAGCGTTACATCTCCAGAGCCCTCGAACGCCCTCAGGACAACATGGCTGGTGAGTGCGAAGTGCCCAGGAAGACTCTGTCATGGCCCTTGTGTGAGCTGCCATGAGAGAACGCTGTGCTTGGAACACTGCGAGGCCCACCCTCGTACCTGAAGTCACTCTGCTGGAGGAGGAAGTCAGCATCTTAGCATGTTGTGTGGCTCCCGGCACACCCAGCGCGAACCCATGCCTGGAAGTAAGGCCCTGATTTGCCGTGCAGAAGCGGAGGCGTGCTGCAGCTTCCAGGAGGCGGAGGCCTCTGCTCTGCATACCTTGAACGGCAGCACAGCTTTCTGGACACCTGGGAGGCTAGCCGGGGCACCCTGTTCCCGGCAGGAACACTGAGTAACCCCAGGCGCACCTGGGTCTGCTAAGCAACATCCAGGCCCGTAGCCCTTTAGAGCCCCTCTGTGCACGCCGAGCGTAGGGAAACGCACTGCCCTCTCTGTTGGAGCAGCTTGGTTTCCTCAGCACTCGCACACGTTCACGAACACCGTTCTGGCACATCCCACATGGCGCGGAGGTCTTACGCGTTGCCCTAATCGGAGCTGCGCTCAGAGTAACCCTCGTCTTCGCATTCCATCCAGGACCTCCTGACTGAAGGCACCGTGCCTCCTAGAGGACGGCGGCTTGGGTTCTTACTGCAATTCAAGTCCTGTTCCTTCTTTGGCACTGCAGGCAGCCCCAGGCCCAGAGGAGCAGCTACGGCGTTCCTTGCTTGAGACAGTTCGCTGGATGCGGGACTCCCTACTTCGATACGTTGACTCAGGGAAGGAAACACAGGGTGACCGGTGTCTCTTGGGACTCGTTAGAAACCACAGGGATGTACGCTGAGTGTGCCCATGAAAACGGGGTCCTGCTGGAACTAGCCCTGCTTTCCCATTTGGAGGGCGGCATTCATGCCTGCCTTGAAGCTCCCTGACATTCCCGGCTCCCGACAGGCCAGTGGGCCCTGGAAGAATGCTTCGGGGAAAATTATGAGTTTGCTCTCTCTAAACCAGGGGCTTCCGTGGCCGCGGTGGCGGTCCGCATGACAGGCTCTAGAGCTAAAGGGAACCTCAACGTGAGAACTCGCCTCCAGGTTAGGCCCTGAGTAGCCGTGCAGAAAGGGAGGCATGCAGCTCTTTCCAGGAGTTCTTAGTCGCTTTGCTTTAAAGGAAGTACACGTCCGGGGACTCCTAGGCCCCACGGGTGTGCATCATTTTCCCTCCAAGGTCACTGAGTGCCTCCAGACACCTGTGGGCAGGCTGAGCAACGTCGAGGTCCACTGGTTGATTCCCTCGGAGGACCCCTGTGCGTGCCGAGTGCTGGGCAACCACACACTGCGCGTTCCTTGGGTAACGTTACATCTCCAGAGCCCTCGAACGCCCTCAAGATAACATGGCTGGTGAGTGCGAAGTGCCCAGGAAGACTCTGTCATGGCCCTTGTGTGAGCTGCCATGAGAGAACGCTGTGCTTGGAACACTGCGAGGCCCACCCTCGTACCTGAAGTCACTCTGCTGGAGGAGGAAGTCAGCATCTTAGCATGTTGTGTGGCTCCCGGCACACCCAGCGTGAACCCAGGCCTGGAAGTAAGGCCCTGATTTGCCGTGCAGTAGCGGAGGCATGCTGCAGCTTCCAGGAGGCGGAGGCCTCTGCTCTGCATACCTTGAACGGCAGCACAGCTTTCTGGACACCTGGGAGGCTAGCCGGGGCACCCTGTTCCCGGCAGGAACACTGAGTAACCCCAGGCGCACCTGGGTCTGCTAAGCAACATCCAGGCCCGTAGCCCTTTAGAGCCCCTCTGTGCACGCCGAGCGTAGGGAAACGCACTGCCCTCTCTGTTGGAGCAGCTTGGTTTCCTCAGCACTCGCACACGTTCACGAACACCGTTCTGGCACATCCCACATGGCGCGGAGGTCTTACGCGTTGCCCTAATCGGAGCTGCGCTCAGAGTAACCCTCGTCTTCGCATTCCATCCAGGACCTCCTGACTGAAGGCACCGTGCCTCCTAGAGGACGGCGGCTTGGGTTCTTACTGCAATTCAAGTCCTGTTCCTTCTTTGGCACTGCAGGCAGCCCCAGGCCCAGAGGAGCAGCTACGGCGTTCCTTGCTTGAGACAGTTCGCTGGATGCGGGACTCCCTACTTCGATACGTTGACTCAGGGAAGGAAACACAGGGTGACCGGTGTCTCTTGGGACTCGTTAGAAACCACAGGGATGTACGCTGAGTGTGCCCATGAAAACGGGGTCCTGCTGGAACTAGCCCTGCTTTCCCATTTGGAGGGCGGCATTCATGCCTGCCTTGAAGCTCCCTGACATTCCCGGCTCCCGACAGGCCAGTGAGCCCTGGAAGAATGCTTCGGGGAAAATTATGAGTTTGCTCTCTCTAAACCAGGGGCTTCCGTGGCCGCGGTGGCGGTCCGCATGACAGGCTCTAGAGCTAAAGGGAACCTCAACGTGAGAACTCGCCTCCAGGTTAGGCCCTGAGTAGCCGTGCAGAAAGGGAGGCATGCAGCTCTTTCCAGGAGTTCTTAGTCGCTTTGCTTTAAAGGAAGTACACGTCCGGGGACTCCTAGGCCCCACGGGTGTGCATCATTTTCCCTCCAAGGTCACTGAGTGCCTCCAGACACCTGTGGGCCGGCTGAGCAACGTCGAGGTCCACTGGTTGATTCCCTCGGAGGACCCCTGTGCGTGCCGAGTGCTGGGCAACCACACACTGCGCGTTCCTTGGGTAGCGTTACATCTCCAGAGCCCTCGAACGCCCTCAGGACAACATGGCTGGTGAGTGCGAAGTGCCCAGGAAGACTCTGTCATGGCCCTTGTGTGAGCTGCCATGAGAGAACGCTGTGCTTGGAACACTGCGAGGCCCACCCTCGTACCTGAAGTCACTCTGCTCGAGGAGGAAGTCAGCATCTTAGCATGCTGTGTGGCTCCCGGCACACCCAGCGCGAACCCATGCCTGGAAGTAAGGCCCTGATTTGCCGTGCAGAAGCGGAGGCGTGCTGCAGCTTCCAGGAGGCGGAGGCCTCTGCTCTGCATACCTTGAACGGCAGCACAGCTTTCTGGACACCTGGGAGGCTAGCCGGGGCACCCTGTTCCCGGCAGGAACACTGAGTAACCCCAGGCGCACCTGGGTCTGCTAAGCAACATCCAGGCCCGTAGCCCTTTAGAGCCCCTCTGTGCACGCCGAGCGTAGGGAAACGCACTGCCCTCTCTGTTGGAGCAGCTTGGTTTCCTCAGCACTCGCACACGTTCACGAACACCGTTCTGGCACATCCCACATGGCGCGGAGGTCTTACGCGTTGCCCTAATCGGAGCTGCGCTCAGAGTAACCCTCGTCTTCGCATTCCATCCAGGACCTCCTGACTGAAGGCACCGTGCCTCCTAGAGGACGGCGGCTTGGGTTCCTACTGCAATTCAAGTCCTGTTCCTTCTTTGGCACTGCAGGCAGCCCCAGGCCCAGAGGAGCAGCTACGGCGTTCCTTGCTTGAGACAGTTCGCTGGATGCGGGACTCCCTACTTCGATACGTTGACTCAGGGAAGGAAACACAGGGTGACCGGTGTCTCTTGGGACTCGTTAGAAACCACAGGGATGTACGCTGAGTGTGCCCATGAAAACGGGGTCCTGCTGGAACTAGCCCTGCTTTCCCATTTGGAGGGCGGCATTCATGCCTGCCTTGAAGCTCCCTGACATTCCCGGCTCCCGACAGGCCAGTGGGCCCTGGAAGAATGCTTCGGGGAAAATTATGAGTTTGCTCTCTCTAAACCAGGGGCTTCCGTGGCCGCGGTGGCGGTCCGCATGACAGGCTCTAGAGCTAAAGGGAACCTCAACGTGAGAACTCGCCTCCAGGTTAGGCCCTGAGTAGCCGTGCAGAAAGGGAGGCATGCAGCTCTTTCCAGGAGTTCTTAGTCGCTTTGCTTTAAAGGAAGTACACGTCCGGGGACTCCTAGGCCCCACGGGTGTGCATCATTTTCCCTCCAAGGTCACTGAGTGCCTCCAGACACCTGTGGGCAGGCTGAGCAACGTCGAGGTCCACTGGTTGATTCCCTCGGAGGACCCCTGTGCGTGCCGAGTGCTGGGCAACCACACACTGCGCGTTCCTTGGGTAACGTTACATCTCCAGAGCCCTCGAACGCCCTCAAGATAACATGGCTGGTGAGTGCGAAGTGCCCAGGAAGACTCTGTCATGGCCCTTGTGTGAGCTGCCATGAGAGAACGCTGTGCTTGGAACACTGCGAGGCCCACCCTCGTACCTGAAGTCACTCTGCTGGAGGAGGAAGTCAGCATCTTAGCATGTTGTGTGGCTCCCGGCACACCCAGCGTGAACCCAGGCCTGGAAGTAAGGCCCTGATTTGCCGTGCAGTAGCGGAGGCGTGCTGCAGCTTCCAGGAGGCGGAGGCCTCTGCTCTGCATACCTTGAACGGCAGCACAGCTTTCTGGACACCTGGGAGGCTAGCCGGGGCACCCTGTTCCCGGCAGGAACACTGAGTAACCCCAGGCGCACCTGGGTCTGCTAAGCAACATCCAGGCCCGTAGCCCTTTAGAGCCCCTCTGTGCACGCCGAGCGTAGGGAAACGCACTGCCCTCTCTGTTGGAGCAGCTTGGTTTCCTCAGCACTCGCACACGTTCACGAACACCGTTCTGGCACATCCCACATGGCGCGGAGGTCTTACGCGTTGCCCTAATCGGAGCTGCGCTCAGAGTAACCCTCGTCTTCGCATTCCATCCAGGACCTCCTGACTGAAGGCACCGTGCCTCCTAGAGGACGGCGGCTTGGGTTCTTACTGCAATTCAAGTCCTGTTCCTTCTTTGGCACTGCAGGCAGCCCCAGGCCCAGAGGAGCAGCTACGGCGTTCCTTGCTTGAGACAGTTCGCTGGATGCGGGACTCCCTACTTCGATACGTTGACTCAGGGAAGGAAACACAGGGTGACCGGTGTCTCTTGGGACTCGTTAGAAACCACAGGGATGTACGCTGAGTGTGCCCATGAAAACGGGGTCCTGCTGGAACTAGCCCTGCTTTCCCATTTGGAGGGCGGCATTCATGCCTGCCTTGAAGCTCCCTGACATTCCCGGCTCCCGACAGGCCAGTGAGCCCTGGAAGAATGCTTCGGGGAAAATTATGAGTTTGCTCTCTCTAAACCAGGGGCTTCCGTGGCCGCGGTGGCGGTCCGCATGACAGGCTCTAGAGCTAAAGGGAAACTCAACGTGAGAACTCGCCTCCAGGTTAGGCCCTGAGTAGCCGTGCAGAAAGGGAGGCATGCAGCTCTTTCCAGGAGTTCTTAGTCGCTTTGCTTTAAAGGAAGTACACGTCCGGGGACTCCTAGGCCCCACGGGTGTGCATCATTTTCCCTCCAAGGTCACTGAGTGCCTCCAGACACCTGTGGGCAGGCTGAGCAACATCGAGGTCCACTGGTTGATTCCCTCGGAGGACCCCTGTGCGTGCCGAGTGCTGGGCAACCACACACTGCGCGTTCCTTGGGTAACGTTACATCTCCAGAGCCCTCGAACGCCCTCAAGACAACATGGCTGGTGAGTGCGAAGTGCCCAGGAAGACTCTGTCATGGCCCTTGTGTGAGCTGCCATGAGAGAACGCTGTGCTTGGAACACTGCGAGGCCCACCCTCGTACCTGAAGTCACTCTGCTGGAGGAGGAAGTCAGCATCTTAGCATGTTGTGTGGCTCCCGGCACACCCAGCGTGAACCCAGGCCTGGAAGTAAGGCCCTGATTTGCCGTGCAGTAGCGGAGGCGTGCTGCAGCTTCCAGGAGGCGGAGGCCTCTGCTCTGCATACCTTGAACGGCAGCACAGCTTTCTGGACACCTGGGAGGCTAGCCGGGGCACCCTGTTCCCGGCAGGAACACTGAGTAACCCCAGGCGCACCTGGGTCTGCTAAGCAACATCCAGGCCCGTAGCCCTTTAGAGCCCCTCTGTGCACGCCGAGCGTAGGGAAACGCACTGCCCTCTCTGTTGGAGCAGCTTGGTTTCCTCAGCACTCGCACACGTTCACGAACACCGTTCTGGCACATCCCACATGGCGCGGAGGTCTTACGCGTTGCCCTAATCGGAGCTGCGCTCAGAGTAACCCTCGTCTTCGCATTCCATCCAGGACCTCCTGACTGAAGGCACCGTGCCTCCTAGAGGACGGCGGCTTGGGTTCTTACTGCAATTCAAGTCCTGTTCCTTCTTTGGCACTGCAGGCAGCCCCAGGCCCAGAGGAGCAGCTACGGCGTTCCTTGCTTGAGACAGTTCGCTGGATGCGGGACTCCCTACTTCGATAAGTTGACTCAGGGAAGGAAACACAGGGTGACCGGTGTCTCTTGGGACTCGTTAGAAACCACAGGGATGTACGCTGAGTGTGCCCATGAAAACGGGGTCCTGCTGGAAGTAGCCCTGCTTTCCCATTTGGAGGGCGGCATTCATGCCTGCCTTGAAGCTCCCTGACATTCCCGGCTCCCGACAGGCCAGTGAGCCCTGGAAGAATGCTTCGGGGAAAATTATGAGTTTGCTCTCTCTAAACCAGGGGCTTCCGTGGCCGCGGTGGCGGTCCGCATGACAGGCTCTAGAGCTAAAGGGAAACTCAACGTGAGAACTCGCCTCCAGGTTAGGCCCTGAGTAGCCGTGCAGAAAGGGAGGCATGCAGCTCTTTCCAGGAGTTCTTAGTCGCTTTGCTTTAAAGGAAGTACACGTCCGGGGACTCCTAGGCCCCACGGGTGTGCATCATTTTCCCTCCAAGGTCACTGAGTGCCTCCAGACACCTGTGGGCCGGCTGAGCAACGTCGAGGTCCACTGGTTGATTCCCTCGGAGGACCCCTGTGCGTGCCGAGTGCTGGGCAACCACACACTGCGCGTTCCTTGGGTAGCGTTACATCTCCAGAGCCCTCGAACACCCTCAGGACAACATGGCTGGTGAGTGCGAAGTGCCCAGGAAAACTCTGTCATGGCCCTTGTGTGAGCTGCCATGAGAGAACGCTGTGCTTGGAACACTGCGAGGCCCACCCTCGTACCTGAAGTCACTCTGCTGGAGGAGGAAGTCAGCATCTTAGCATGTTGTGTGGCTCCCGGCACACCCAGCGTGAACCCAGGCCTGGAAGTAAGGCCCTGATTTGCCGTGCAGTAGCGGAGGCGTGCTGCAGCTTCCAGGAGGCGGAGGCCTCTGCTCTGCATACCTTGAACGGCAGCACAGCTTTCTGGACACCTGGGAGGCTAGCCGGGGCACCCTGTTCCCGGCAGGAACACTGAGTAACCCCAGGCGCACCTGGGTCTGCTAAGCAACATCCAGGCCCGTAGCCCTTTAGAGCCCCTCTGTGCACGCCGAGCGTAGGGAAACGCACTGCCCTCTCTTTTGGAGCAGCTTGGTTTCCTCAGCACTCGCACACGTTCACGAACACCGTTCTGGCACATCCCACATGGCGCGGAGGTCTTACGCGTTGCCCTAATCGGAGCTGCGCTCAGAGTAACCCTCGTCTTCGCATTCCATCCAGGACCTCCTGACTGAAGGCACCGTGCCTCCTAGAGGACGGCGGCTTGGGTTCTTACTGCAATTCAAGTCCTGTTCCTTCTTTGGCACTGCAGGCAGCCCCAGGCCCAGAGGAGCAGGTACGGCGTTCCTTGCTTGAGACAGTTCGCTGGATGCGGGACTCCCTACTTCGATACGTTGACTCAGGGAAGGAAACACAGGGTGACCGGTGTCTCTTGGGACTCGTTAGAAACCACAGGGATGTACGCTGAGTGTGCCCATGAAAACGGGGTCCTGCTGGAACTAGCCCTGCTTTCCCATTTGGAGGGCGGCATTCATGCCTGCCTTGAAGCTCCCTGACATTCCCGGCTCCCGACAGGCCAGTGAGCCCTGGAAGAATGCTTCGGGGAAAATTATGAGTTTGCTCTCTCTAAACCAGGGGCTTCCGTGGCCGCGGTGGCGGTCCGCATGACAGGCTCTAGAGCTAAAGGGAACCTCAACGTGAGAACTCGCCTCCAGGTTAGGCCCTGAGTAGCCGTGCAGAAAGGGAGGCATGCAGCTCTTTCCAGGAGTTCTTAGTCGCTTTGCTTTAAAGGAAGTACACGTCCGGGGACTCCTAGGCCCCACGGGTGTGCATCATTTTCCCTCCAAGGTCACTGAGTGCCTCCAGACACCTGTGGGCCGGCTGAGCAACGTCGAGGTCCACTGGTTGATTCCCTCGGAGGACCCCTGTGCGTGCCGAGTGCTGGGCAACCACACACTGCGCGTTCCTTGGGTAGCGTTACATCTCCAGAGCCCTTGAACGCCCTCAGGACAACATGGCTGGTGAGTGCGAAGTGCCCAGGAAGACTCTGTCATGGCCCTTGTGTGAGCTGCCATGAGAGAACGCTGTGCTTGGAACACTGCGAGGCCCACCCTCGTACCTGAAGTCACTGTGCTGGAGGAGGAAGTCAGCATCTTAGCATGTTGTGTGGCTCCCGGCACACCCAGCGTGAACCCAGGCCTGGAAGTAAGGCCCTGATTTGCCGTGCAGTAGCGGAGGCGTGCTGCAGCTTCCAGGAGGCAGAGGCCTCTGCTCTGCATACCTTGAACGGCAGCACAGCTTTCTGGACACCTGGGAGGCTAGCCGGGGCACCCTGTTCCCGGCAGGAACACTGAGTAACCCCAGGCGCACCTGGGTCTGCTAAGCAACATCCAGGCCCGTAGCCCTTTAGAGCCCCTCTGTGCACGCCGAGCGTAGGGAAACGCACTGCCCTCTCTTTTGGAGCAGCTTGGTTTCCTCAGCACTCGCACACGTTCACGAACACCGTTCTGGCACATCCCACATGGCGCGGAGGTCTTACGCGTTGCCCTAATCGGAGCTGCGCTCAGAGTAACCCTCGTCTTCGCATTCCATCCAGGACCTCCTGACTGAAGGCACCGTGCCTCCTAGAGGACGGCGGCTTGGGTTCTTACTGCAATTCAAGTCCTGTTCCTTCTTTGGCACTGCAGGCAGCCCCAGGCCCAGAGGAGCAGCTACGGCGTTCCTTGCTTGAGACAGTTCGCTGGATGCGGGACTCCCTACTTCGATACGTTGGCTCAGGGAAGGAAACACAGGGTGACCGGTGTCTCTTGGGACTCGTTAGAAACCACAGGGATGTACGCTGAGTGTGCCCATGAAAACGGGGTCCTGCTGGAACTAGCCCTGCTTTCCCATTTGGAGGGCGGCATTCATGCCTGCCTTGAAGCTCCCTGACATTCCCGGCTCCCGACAGGCCAGTGAGCCCTGGAAGAATGCTTCGGGGAAAATTATGAGTTTGCTCTCTCTAAACCAGGGGCTTCCGTGGCCGCGGTGGCGGTCCGCATGACAGGCTCTAGAGCTAAAGGGAACCTCAACGTGAGAACTCGCCTCCAGGTTAGGCCCTGAGTAGCCGTGCAGAAAGGGAGGCATGCAGCTCTTTCCAGGAGTTCTTAGTCGCTTTGCTTTAAAGGAAGTACACGTCCGGGGACTCCTAGGCCCCACGGGTGTGCATCATTTTCCCTCCAAGGTCACTGAGTGCCTCCAGACACCTGTGGGCCGGTTGAGCAACGTCGAGGTCCACTGGTTGATTCCCTCGGAGGACCCCTGTGCGTGCCGAGTGCTGGGCAACCACACACTGCGCGTTCCTTGGGTAGCGTTACATCTCCAGAGCCCTCGAACGCCCTCAAGACAACATGGCTGGTGAGTGCGAAGTGCCCAGGAAGACTCTGTCATGGCCCTTGTGTGAGCTGCCATGAGAGAACGCTGTGCTTGGAACACTGCGAGGCCCACCCTCGTACCTGAAGTCACTCTGCTGGAGGAGGAAGTCAGCATCTTAGCATGCTGTGTGGCTCCCGGCACACCCAGCGTGAACCCAGGCCTGGAAGTAAGGCCCTGATTTGCCGTGCAGTAGCGGAGGCGTGCTGCAGCTTCCAGGAGGCGGAGGCCTCTGCTCTGCATACCTTGAACGGCAGCACAGCTTTCTGGACACCTGGGAGGCTAGCCGGGGCACCCTGTTCCCGGCAGGAACACTGAGTAACCCCAGGCGCACCTGGGTCTGCTAAGCAACATCCAGGCCCGTAGCCCTTTAGAGCCCCTCTGTGCACGCCGAGCGTAGGGAAACGCACTGCCCTCTCTTTTGGAGCAGCTTGGTTTCCTCAGCACTCGCACACGTTCACGAACACCGTTCTGGCACATCCCACATGGCGCGGAGGTCTTACGCGTTGCCCTAATCGGAGCTGCGCTCAGAGTAACCCTCGTCTTCGCATTCCATCCAGGACCTCCTGACTGAAGGCACCGTGCCTCCTAGAGGACGGCGGCTTGGGTTCTTACTGCAATTCAAGTCCTGTTCCTTCTTTGGCACTGCAGGCAGCCCCAGGCCCAGAGGAGCAGCTACGGCGTTCCTTGCTTGAGACAGTTCGCTGGATGCGGGACTCCCTACTTCGATAAGTTGACTCAGGGAAGGAAACACAGGGTAACCGGTGTCTCTTGGGACTCGTTAGAAACCACAGGGATGTACGCTGAGTGTGCCCATGAAAACGGGGTCCTGCTGGAACTAGCCCTGCTTTCCCATTTGGAGGGCGGCATTCATGCCTGCCTTGAAGCTCCCTGACATTCCCGGCTCCCGACAGGCCAGTGAGCCCTGGAAGAATGCTTCGGGGAAAATTATGAGTTTGCTCTCTCTAAACCAGGGGCTTCCGTGGCCGCGGTGGCGGTCCGCATGACAGGCTCTAGAGCTAAAGGGAACCTCAACGTGAGAACTCGCCTCCAGGTAAGGCCCTGAGTAGCCGTGCAGAAAGGGAGGCATGCAGCTCTTTCCAGGAGTTCTTAGTCGCTTTGCTTTAAAGGAAGTACACGTCCGGGGACTCCTAGGCCCCACGGGTGTGCATCATTTTCCCTCCAAGGTCACTGAGTGCCTCCAGACACCTGTGGGCCGGCTGAGCAACGTCGAGGTCCACTGGTTGATTCCCTCGGAGGACCCCTGTGCGTGCCGAGTGCTGGGCAACCACACACTGCGCGTTCCTTGGGTAGCGTTACATCTCCAGAGCCCTCGAACGCCCTCAGGACAACATGGCTGGTGAGTGCGAAGTGCCCAGGAAGACTCTGTCATGGCCCTTGTGTGAGCTGCCATGAGAGAACGCTGTGCTTGGAACACTGCGAGGCCCACCCTTGTACCTGAAGTCACTCTGCTGGAGGAGGAAGTCAGCATCTTAGCATGTTGTGTGGCTCCCGGCACACCCAGCGTGAACCCAGGCCTGGAAGTAAGGCCCTGATTTGCCGTGCAGTAGCGGAGGCGTGCTGCAGCTTCCAGGAGGCGGAGGCCTCTGCTCTGCATACCTTGAACGGCAGCACAGCTTTCTGGACACCTGGGAGGCTAGCCGGGGCACCCTGTTCCCGGCAGGAACACTGAGTAACCCCAGGCGCACCTGGGTCTGCTAAGCAACATCCAGGCCCGTAGCCCTTTAGAGCCCCTCTGTGCACGCCGAGCGTAGGGAAACGCACTGCCCTCTCTTTTGGAGCAGCTTGGTTTCCTCAGCACTCGCACACGTTCACGAACACCGTTCTGGCACATCCCACATGGCGCGGAGGTCTTACGCGTTGCCCTAATCGGAGCTGCGCTCAGAGTAACCCTCGTCTTCGCATTCCATCCAGGACCTCCTGACTGAAGGCACCGTGCCTCCTAGAGGACGGCGGCTTGGGTTCTTACTGCAATTCAAGTCCTGTTCCTTCTTTGGCACTGCAGGCAGCCCCAGGCCCAGAGGAGCAGCTACGGCGTTCCTTGCTTGAGACAGTTCGCTGGATGCGGGACTCCCTACTTCGATAAGTTGACTCAGGGAAGGAAACACAGGGTGACCGGTGTCTCTTGGGACTCGTTAGAAACCACAGGGATGTACGCTGAGTGTGCCCATGAAAACGGGGTCCTGCTGGAACTAGCCCTGCTTTCCCATTTGGAGGGCGGCATTCATGCCTGCCTTGAAGCTCCCTGACATTCCCGGCTCCCGACAGGCCAGTGAGCCCTGGAAGAATGCTTCGGGGAAAATTATGAGTTTGGTCTCTCTAAACCAGGGGCTTCCGTGGCCGCGGTGGCGGTCCGCATGACAGGCTCTAGAGCTAAAGGGAACCTCAACGTGAGAACTCGCCTCCAGGTTAGGCCCTGAGTAGCCGTGCAGAAAGGGAGGCATGCAGCTCTTTCCAGGAGTTCTTAGTCGCTTTGCTTTAAAGGAAGTACACGTCCGGGGACTCCTAGGCCCCACGGGTGTGCATCATTTTCCCTCCAAGGTCACTGAGTGCCTCCAGACACCTGTGGGCCGGCTGAGCAACGTCGAGGTCCACTGGTTGATTCCCTCGGAGGACCCCTGTGCGTGCCGAGTGCTGGGCAACCACACACTGCGCGTTCCTTGGGTAGCGTTACATCTCCAGAGCCCTCGAACACCCTCAGGACAACATGGCTGGTGAGTGCGAAGTGCCCAGGAAAACTCTGTCATGGCCCTTGTGTGAGCTGCCATGAGAGAACGCTGTGCTTGGAACACTGCGAGGCCCACCCTCGTACCTGAAGTCACTCTGCTGGAGGAGGAAGTCAGCATCTTAGCAAGTTGTGTGGCTCCCGGCACACCCAGCGTGAACCCAGGCCTGGAAGTAAGGCCCTGATTTGCCGTGCAGTAGCGGAGGCGTGCTGCAGCTTCCAGGAGGCGGAGGCCTCTGCTCTGCATACCGTGAACGGCAGCACAGCTTTCTGGACACCTGGGAGGCTAGCCGGGGCACCCTGTTCCCGGCAGGAACACTGAGTAACCCCAGGCGCACCTGGGTCTGCTAAGCAACATCCAGGCCCGTAGCCCTTTAGAGCCCCTCTGTGCACGCCGAGCGTAGGGAAACGCACTGCCCTCTCTTTTGGAGCAGCTTGGTTTCCTCAGCACTCGCACACGTTCACGAACACCGTTCTGGCACATCCCACATGGCGCGGAGGTCTTACACGTTGCCCTAATCGGAGCTGCGCTCAGAGTAACCCTCGTCTTCGCATTCCATCCAGGACCTCCTGACTGAAGGCACCGTGCCTCCTAGAGGACGGCGGCTTGGGTTCTTACTGCAATTCAAGTCCTGTTCCTTCTTTGGCACTGCAGGCAGCCCCAGGCCCAGAGGAGCAGCTACGGCGTTCCTTGCTTGAGACAGTTCGCTGGATGCGGGACTCCCTACTTCGATACGTTGACTCAGGGAAGGAAACACAGGGTGACCGGTGTCTCTTGGGACTCGTTAGAAACCACAGGGATGTACGCTGAGTGTGCCCATGAAAACGGGGTCCTGCTGGAACTAGCCCTGCTTTCCCATTTGGAGGGCGGCATTCATGCCTGCCTTGAAGCTCCCTGACATTCCCGGCTCCCGACAGGCCAGTGAGCCCTGGAAGAATGCTTCGGGGAAAATTATGAGTTTGCTCTCTCTAAACCAGGGGCTTCCGTGGCCGCGGTGGCGGTCCGCATGACAGGCTCTAGAGCTAAAGGGAACCTCAACGTGAGAACTCGCCTCCAGGTTAGGCCCTGAGTAGCCGTGCAGAAAGGGAGGCATGCAGCTCTTTCCAGGAGTTCTTAGTCGCTTTGCTTTAAAGGAAGTACACGTCCGGGGACTCCTAGGCCCCACGGGTGTGCATCATTTTCCCTCCAAGGTCACTGAGTGCCTCCAGACACCTGTGGGCCGGCTGAGCAACGTCGAGGTCCACTGGTTGATTCCCTCGGAGGACCCCTGTGCGTGCCGAGTGCTGGGCAACCACACACTGCGCGTTCCTTGGGTAGCGTTACATCTCCAGAGCCCTCGAACGCCCTCAGGACAACATGGCTGGTGAGTGCGAAGTGCCCAGGAAGACTCTGTCATGGCCCTTGTGTGAGCTGCCATGAGAGAACGCTGTGCTTGGAACACTGCGAGGCCCACCCTCGTACCTGAAGTCACTGTGCTGGAGGAGGAAGTCAGCATCTTAGCATGTTGTGTGGCTCCCGGCACACCCAGCGTGAACCCAGGCCTGGAAGTAAGGCCCTGATTTGCCGTGCAGTAGCGGAGGCGTGCTGCAGCTTCCAGGAGGCAGAGGCCTCTGCTCTGCATACCTTGAACGGCAGCACAGCTTTCTGGACACCTGGGAGGCTAGCCGGGGCACCCTGTTCCCGGCAGGAACACTGAGTAACCCCAGGCGCACCTGGGTCTGCTAAGCAACATCCAGGCCCGTAGCCCTTTAGAGCCCCTCTGTGCACGCCGAGCGTAGGGAAACGCACTGCCCTCTCTTTTGGAGCAGCTTGGTTTCCTCAGCACTCGCACACGTTCACGAACACCGTTCTGGCACATCCCACATGGCGCGGAGGTCTTACGCGTTGCCCTAATCGGAGCTGCGCTCAGAGTAACCCTCGTCTTCGCATTCCATCCAGGACCTCCTGACTGAAGGCACCGTGCCTCCTAGAGGACGGCGGCTTGGGTTCTTACTGCAATTCAAGTCCTGTTCCTTCTTTGGCACTGCAGGCAGCCCCAGGCCCAGAGGAGCAGCTACGGCGTTCCTTGCTTGAGACAGTTCGCTGGATGCGGGACTCCCTACTTCGATACGTTGACTCAGGGAAGGAAACACAGGGTGACCGGTGTCTCTTGGGACTCGTTAGAAACCACAGGGATGTACGCTGAGTGTGCCCATGAAAACGGGGTCCTGCTGGAAGTAGCCCTGCTTTCCCATTTGGAGGGCGGCATTCATGCCTGCCTTGAAGCTCCCTGACATTCCCGGCTCCCGACAGGCCAGTGAGCCCTGGAAGAATGCTTCGGGGAAAATTATGAGTTTGCTCTCTCTAAACCAGGGGCTTCCGTGGCCGCGGTGGCGGTCCGCATGACAGGCTCTAGAGCTAAAGGGAACCTCAACGTGAGAACTCGCCTCCAGGTTAGGCCCTGAGTAGCCGTGCAGAAAGGGAGGCATGCAGCTCTTTCCAGGAGTTCTTAGTCGCTTTGCTTTAAAGGAAGTACACGTCCGGGGACTCCTAGGCCCCACGGGTGTGCATCATTTTCCCTCCAAGGTCACTGAGTGCCTCCAGACACCTGTGGGCCGGCTGAGCAACGTCGAGGTCCACTGGTTGATTCCCTCGGAGGACCCCTGTGCGTGCCGAGTGCTGGGCAACCACACACTGCGCGTTCCTTGGGTAGCGTTACATCTCCAGAGCCCTCGAACGCCCTCAGGACAACATGGCTGGTGAGTGCGAAGTGCCCAGGAAGACTCTGTCATGGCCCTTGTGTGAGCTGCCATGAGAGAACGCTGTGCTTGGAACACTGCGAGGCCCACCCTCGTACCTGAAGTCACTCTGCTGGAGGAGGAAGTCAGCATCTTAGCATGTTGTGTGGCTCCCGGCACACCCAGCGTGAACCCAGGCCTGGAAGTAAGGCCCTGATTTGCCGTGCAGTAGCGGAGGCGTGCTGCAGCTTCCAGGAGGCGGAGGCCTCTGCTCTGCATACCTTGAACGGCAGCACAGCTTTCTGGACACCTGGGAGGCTAGCCGGGGCACCCTGTTCCCGGCAGGAACACTGAGTAACCCCAGGCGCACCTGGGTCTGCTAAGCAACATCCAGGCCCGTAGCCCTTTAGAGCCCCTCTGTGCACGCCGAGCGTAGGGAAACGCACTGCCCTCTCTTTTGGAGCAGCTTGGTTTCCTCAGCACTCGCACACGTTCACGAACACCGTTCTGGCACATCCCACATGGCGCGGAGGTCTTACACGTTGCCCTAATCGGAGCTGCGCTCAGAGTAACCCTCGTCTTCGCATTCCATCCAGGACCTCCTGACTGAAGGCACCGTGCCTCCTAGAGGACGGCGGCTTGGGTTCTTACTGCAATTCAAGTCCTGTTCCTTCTTTGGCACTGCAGGCAGCCCCAGGCCCAGAGGAGCAGCTACGGCGTTCCTTGCTTGAGACAGTTCGCTGGATGCGGGACTCCCTACTTCGATACGTTGACTCAGGGAAGGAAACACAGGGTGACCGGTGTCTCTTGGGACTCGTTAGAAACCACAGGGATGTACGCTGAGTGTGCCCATGAAAACGGGGTCCTGCTGGAACTAGCCCTGCTTTCCCATTTGGAGGGCGGCATTCATGCCTGCCTTGAAGCTCCCTGACATTCCCGGCTCCCGACAGGCCAGTGAGCCCTGGAAGAATGCTTCGGGGAAAATTATGAGTTTGCTCTCTCTAAACCAGGGGCTTCCGTGGCCGCGGTGGCGGTCCGCATGACAGGCTCTAGAGCTAAAGGGAACCTCAACGTGAGAACTCGCCTCCAGGTTAGGCCCTGAGTAGCCGTGCAGAAAGGGAGGCATGCAGCTCTTTCCAGGAGTTCTTAGTCGCTTTGCTTTAAAGGAAGTACACGTCCGGGGACTCCTAGGCCCCACGGGTGTGCATCATTTTCCCTCCAAGGTCACTGAGTGCCTCCAGACACCTGTGGGCCGGCTGAGCAACGTCGAGGTCCACTGGTTGATTCCCTCGGAGGACCCCTGTGCGTGCCGAGTGCTGGGCAACCACACGCTGCGCGTTCCTTGGGTAGCGTTACATCTCCAGAGCCCTCGAACGCCCTCAGGACAACATGGCTGGTGAGTGCGAAGTGCCCAGGAAGACTCTGTCATGGCCCTTGTGTGAGCTGCCATGAGAGAACGCTGTGCTTGGAACACTGCGAGGCCCACCCTCGTACCTGAAGTCACTCTGCTGGAGGAGGAAGTCAGCATCTTAGCATGTTGTGTGGCTCCCGGCACACCCAGCGTGAACCCAGGCCTGGAAGTAAGGCCCTGATTTGCCGTGCAGTAGCGGAGGCGTGCTGCAGCTTCCAGGAGGCGGAGGCCTCTGCTCTGCATACCTTGAACGGCAGCACAGCTTTCTGGACACCTGGGAGGCTAGCCGGGGCACCCTGTTCCCGGCAGGAACACTGAGTAACCCCAGGCGCACCTGGGTCTGCTAAGCAACATCCAGGCCCGTAGCCCTTTAGAGCCCCTCTGTGCACGCCGAGCGTAGGGAAACGCACTGCCCTCTCTTTTGGAGCAGCTTGGTTTCCTCAGCACTCGCACACGTTCACGAACACCGTTCTGGCACATCCCACATGGCGCGGAGGTCTTACGCGTTGCCCTAATCGGAGCTGCGCTCAGAGTAACCCTCGTCTTCGCATTCCATCCAGGACCTCCTGACTGAAGGCACCGTGCCTCCTAGAGGACGGCGGCTTGGGTTCTTACTGCAATTCAAGTCCTGTTCCTTCTTTGGCACTGCAGGCAGCCCCAGGCCCAGAGGAGCAGCTACGGCGTTCCTTGCTTGAGACAGTTCGCTGGATGCGGGACTCCCTACTTCGATACGTTGACTCAGGGAAGGAAACACAGGGTGACCGGTGTCTCTTGGGACTCGTTAGAAACCACAGGGATGTACGCTGAGTGTGCCCATGAAAACGGGGTCCTGCTGGAACTAGCCCTGCTTTCCCATTTGGAGGGCGGCATTCATGCCTGCCTTGAAGCTCCCTGACATTCCCGGCTCCCGACAGGCCAGTGAGCCCTGGAAGAATGCTTCGGGGAAAATTATGAGTTTGCTCTCTCTAAACCAGGGGCTTCCATGGCCGCGGTGGCGGTCCGCATGACAGGCTCTAGAGCTAAAGGGAACCTCAACGTGAGAACTCGCCTCCAGGTTAGGCCCTGAGTAGCCGTGCAGAAAGGGAGGCATGCAGCTCTTTCCAGGAGTTCTTAGTCGCTTTGCTTTAAAGGAAGTACACGTCCGGGGACTCCTAGGCCCCACGGGTGTGCATCATTTTCCCTCCAAGGTCACTGAGTGCCTCCAGACACCTGTGGGCCGGCTGAGCAACGTCGAGGTCCACTGGTTGATTCCCTCGGAGGACCCCTGTGCGTGCCGAGTGCTGGGCAACCACACACTGCGCGTTCCTTGGGTAGCGTTACATCTCCAGAGCCCTCGAACGCCCTCAGGACAACATGGCTGGTGAGTGCGAAGTGCCCAGGAAGACTCTGTCATGGCCCTTGTGTGAGCTGCCATGAGAGAACGCTGTGCTTGGAACACTGCGAGGCCCACCCTCGTACCTGAAGTCACTCTGCTGGAGGAGGAAGTCAGCATCTTAGCATGTTGTGTGGCTCCCGGCACACCCAGCGTGAACCCAGGCCTGGAAGTAAGGCCCTGATTTGCCGTGCAGTAGCGGAGGCGTGCTGCAGCTTCCAGGAGGCGGAGGCCTCTGCTCTGCATACCTTGAACGGCAGCACAGCTTTCTGGACACCTGGGAGGCTAGCCGGGGCACCCTGTTCCCGGCAGGAACACTGAGTAACCCCAGGCGCACCTGGGTCTGCTAAGCAACATCCAGGCCCGTAGCCCTTTAGAGCCCCTCTGTGCACGTCGAGCGTAGGGAAACGCACTGCCCTCTCTTTTGGAGCAGCTTGGTTTCCTCAGCACTCGCACACGTTCACGAACACCGTTCTGGCACATCCCACATGGCGCGGAGGTCTTACGCGTTGCCCTAATCGGAGCTGCGCTCAGAGTAACCCTCGTCTTCGCATTCCATCCAGGACCTCCTGACTGAAGGCACCGTGCCTCCTAGAGGACGGCGGCTTGGGTTCTTACTGCAATTCAAGTCCTGTTCCTTCTTTGGCACTGCAGGCAGCCCCAGGCCCAGAGGAGCAGCTACGGCGTTCCTTGCTTGAGACAGTTCGCTGGATGCGGGACTCCCTACTTCGATAAGTTGACTCAGGGAAGGAAACACAGGGTGACCGGTGTCTCTTGGGACTCGTTAGAAACCACAGGGATGTACGCTGAGTGTGCCCATGAAAACGGGGTCCTGCTGGAACTAGCCCTGCTTTCCCATTTGGAGGGCGGCATTCATGCCTGCCTTGAAGCTCCCTGACATTCCCGGCTCCCGACAGGCCAGTGAGCCCTGGAAGAATGCTTCGGGGAAAATTATGAGTTTGCTCTCTCTAAACCAGGGGCTTCCGTGGCCGCGGTGGCGGTCCGCATGACAGGCTCTAGAGCTAAAGGGAACCTCAACGTGAGAACTCGCCTCCAGGTTAGGCCCTGAGTAGCCGTGCAGAAAGGGAGGCATGCAGCTCTTTCCAGGAGTTCTTAGTCGCTTTGCTTTAAAGGAAGTACACGTCCGGGGACTCCTAGGCCCCACGGGTGTGCATCATTTTCCCTCCAAGGTCACTGAGTGCCTCCAGACACCTGTGGGCCGGCTGAGCAACGTCGAGGTCCACTGGTTGATTCCCTCGGAGGACCCCTGTGCGTGCCGAGTGCTGGGCAACCACACACTGCGCGTTCCTTGGGTAGCGTTACATCTCCAGAGCCCTCGAACGCCCTCACGACAACATGGCTGGTGAGTGCGAAGTGCCCAGGAAGACTCTGTCATGGCCCTTGTGTGAGCTGCCATGAGAGAACGCTGTGCTTGGAACACTGCGAGGCCCGCCCTCGTACATGAAGTCACTCTGCTGGAGGAGGAAGTCAGCATCTTAGCATGCTGTGTGGCTCCCGGCACACCCAGCGTGAACCCAGGCCTGGAAGTAAGGCCCTGATTTGCCGTGCAGTAGCGGAGGCGTGCTGCAGCTTCCAGGAGGCGGAGGCCTCTGCTCTGCATACCTTGAACGGCAGCACAGCTTTCTGGACACCTGGGAGGCTAGCCGGGGCACCCTGTTCCCGGCAGGAACACTGAGTAACCCCAGGCGCACCTGGGTCTGCTAAGCAACATCCAGGCCCGTAGCCCTTTAGAGCCCCTCTGTGCACGCCGAGCGTAGGGAAACGCACTGCCCTCTCTGTTGGAGCAGCTTGGTTTCCTCAGCACTCGCACACGTTCACGAACACCGTTCTGGCACATCCCACATGGCGCGGAGGTCTTACACGTTGCCCTAATCGGAGCTGCGCTCAGAGTAACCCTCGTCTTCGCATTCCATCCAGGACCTCCTGACTGAAGGCACCGTGCCTCCTAGAGGACGGCGGCTTGGGTTCTTACTGCAATTCAAGTCCTGTTCCTTCTTTGGCACTGCAGGCAGCCCCAGGCCCAGAGGAGCAGCTACGGCGTTCCTTGCTTGAGACAGTTCGCTGGATGCGGGACTCCCTACTTCGATACGTTGACTCAGGGAAGGAAACACAGGGTGACCGGTGTCTCTTGGGACTCGTTAGAAACCACAGGGATGTACGCTGAGTGTGCCCATGAAAACGGGGTCCTGCTGGAAGTAGCCCTGCTTTCCCATTTGGAGGGCGGCATTCATGCCTGCCTTGAAGCTCCCTGACATTCCCGGCTCCCGACAGGCCAGTGAGCCCTGGAAGAATGCTTCAGGGAAAATTATGAGTTTGCTCTCTCTAAACCAGGGGCTTCCGTGGCCGCGGTGGCGGTCCGCATGACAGGCTCTAGAGCTAAAGGGAACCTCAACATGAGAACTCGCCTCCAGGTTAGGCCCTGAGTAGCCGTGCAGAAAGGGAGGCATGCAGCTCTTTCCAGGCGTTCTTAGTCGCTTTGCTTTAAAGGAAGTACACGTCCGGGGACTCCTAGGCCCCACGGGTGTGCATCATTTTCCCTCCAAGGTCACTGAGTGCCTCCAGACACCTGTGGGCCGGCTGAGCAACGTCGAGGTCCACTGGTTGATTCCCTCGGAGGACCCCTGTGCGTGCCGAGTGCTGGGCAACCACACACTGCGCGTTCCTTGGGTAGCGTTACATCTCCAGAGCCCTCGAACGCCCTCAGGACAACATGGCTGGTGAGTGCGAAGTGCCCAGGAAGACTCTGTCATGGCCCTTGTGTGAGCTGCCATGAGAGAACGCTGTGCTTGGAACACTGCGAGGCCCGCCCTCGTACCTGAAGTCACTCTGCTCGAGGACGAAGTCAGCATCTTAGCATGCTGTGTGGCTCCCAGCACACCCAGCGCGAACCCATGCCTGGAAGTAAGGCCCTGATTTGCCGTGCAGAAGCGGAGGCGTGCTGCAGCTTCCAGGAGGCGGAGGCCTCTGCTCTGCATACCTTGAACGGCAGCACAGCTTTCTGGACACCTGGGAGGCTAGCCGGGGCACCCTGTTCCCGGCAGGAACACTGAGTAACCCCAGGCGCACCTGGGTCTGCTAAGCAACATCCAGGCCCGTAGCCCTTTAGAGCCCCTCTGTGCACGCCGAGCGTAGGGAAACGCACTGCCCTCTCTGTTGGAGCAGCTTGGTTTCCTCAGCACTCGCACACGTTCACGAACACCGTTCTGGCACATCCCACATGGCGCGGAGGTCTTACGCGTTGCCCTAATCGGAGCTGCGCTCAGAGTAACCCTCGTCTTCGCATTCCATCCAGGACCTCCTGACTGAAGGCACCGTGCCTCCTAGAGGACGGCGGCTTGGGTTCTTACTGCAATTCAAGTCCTGTTCCTTCTTTGGCACTGCAGGCAACCCCAGGCCCAGAGGAGCAGCTACGGCGTTCCTTGCTTGAGACAGTTCTCTGGATGCGGGACTCCCTACTTCGATAAGTTGACTCAGGGAAGGAAACACAGGGTAACTGGTGTCTCTTGGGACGCGTTAGAAACCACAGGGATGTACGCTGAGTGTGCCCATGAAAACGGGGTCCTGCTGGAACTAGCCCTGCTTTCCCATTTGGAGGGCGGCATTCATGCCTGCCTTGAAGCTCCCTGACATTCCCGGCTCCCGACAGGCCAGTGAGCCCTGGAAGAATGCTTCGGGGAAAATTATGAGTTTGCTCTCTCTAAACCAGGGGCTTCCGTGGCCGCGGTGGCGGTCCGCATGACAGGCTCTAGAGCTAAAGGGAACCTCAACGTGAGAACTCGCCTCCAGGTTAGGCCCTGAGTAGCCGTGCAGAAAGGGAGGCATGCAGCTCTTTCCAGGAGTTCTTAGTCGCTTTGCTTTAAAGGAAGTACACGTCCGGGGACTCCTAGGCCCCACGGGTGTGCATCATTTTCCCTCCAAGGTCACTGAGTGCCTCCAGACACCTGTGGGCCGGCTGAGCAACGTCGAGGTCCACTGGTTGATTCCCTCGGAGGACCCCTGTGCGTGCCGAGTGCTGGGCAACCACACACTGCGCGTTCCTTGGGTAGCGTTACATCTCCAGAGCCCTCGAACGCCCTCAGGACAACATGGCTGGTGAGTGCGAAGTGCCCAGGAAAACTCTGTCATGGCCCTTGTGTGAGCTGCCATGAGAGAACGCTGTGCTTGGAACACTGCGAGGCCCACCCTCGTACCTGAAGTCACTCTGCTGGAGGAGGAAGTCAGCATCTTAGCATGTTGTGTGGCTCCCGGCACACCCAGCGTGAACCCAGGCCTGGAAGTAAGGCCCTGATTTGCCGTGCAGTAGCGGAGGCGTGCTGCAGCTTCCAGGAGGCGGAGGCCTCTGCTCTGCATACCTTGAACGGCAGCACAGCTTTCTGGACACCTGGGAGGCTAGCCGGGGCACCCTGTTCCCGGCAGGAACACTGAGTAACCCCAGGCGCACCTGGGTCTGCTAAGCAACATCCAGGCCCGTAGCCCTTTAGAGCCCCTCTGTGCACGCCGAGCGTAGGGAAACGCACTGCCCTCTCTTTTGGAGCAGCTTGGTTTCCTCAGCACTCGCACACGTTCACGAACACCGTTCTGGCACATCCCACATGGCGCGGAGGTCTTACACGTTGCCCTAATCGGAGCTGCGCTCAGAGTAACCCTCGTCTTCGCATTCCATCCAGGACCTCCTGACTGAAGGCACCGTGCCTCCTAGAGGACGGCGGCTTGGGTTCTTACTGCAATTCAAGTCCTGTTCCTTCTTTGGCACTGCAGGCAGCCCCAGGCCCAGAGGAGCAGCTACGGCGTTCCTTGCTTGAGACAGTTCGCTGGATGCGGGACTCCCTACTTCGATACGTTGACTCAGGGAAGGAAACACAGGGTGACCGGTGTCTCTTGGGACTCGTTAGAAACCACAGGGATGTACGCTGAGTGTGCCCATGAAAACGGGGTCCTGCTGGAACTAGCCCTGCTTTCCCATTTGGAGGGCGGCATTCATGCCTGCCTTGAAGCTCCCTGACATTCCCGGCTCCCGACAGGCCAGTGAGCCCTGGAAGAATGCTTCGGGGAAAATTATGAGTTTGCTCTCTCTAAACCAGGGGCTTCCGTGGCCGCGGTGGCGGTCCGCATGACAGGCTCTAGAGCTAAAGGGAACCTCAACGTGAGAACTCGCCTCCAGGTTAGGCCCTGAGTAGCCGTGCAGAAAGGGAGGCATGCAGCTCTTTCCAGGAGTTCTTAGTCGCTTTGCTTTAAAGGAAGTACACGTCCGGGGACTCCTAGGCCCCACGGGTGTGCATCATTTTCCCTCCAAGGTCACTGAGTGCCTCCAGACACCTGTGGGCCGGCTGAGCAACGTCGAGGTCCACTGGTTGATTCCCTCGGAGGACCCCTGTGCGTGCCGAGTGCTGGGCAACCACACACTGCGCGTTCCTTGGGTAGCGTTACATCTCCAGAGCCCTTGAACGCCCTCAGGACAACATGGCTGGTGAGTGCGAAGTGCCCAGGAAGACTCTGTCATGGCCCTTGTGTGAGCTGCCATGAGAGAACGCTGTGCTTGGAACACTGCGAGGCCCACCCTCGTACCTGAAGTCACTCTGCTGGAGGAGGAAGTCAGCATCTTAGCATGTTGTGTGGCTCCCGGCACACCCAGCGTGAACCCAGGCCTGGAAGTAAGGCCCTGATTTGCCGTGCAGTAGCGGAGGCGTGCTGCAGCTTCCAGGAGGCGGAGGCCTCTGCTCTGCATACCGTGAACGGCAGCACAGCTTTCTGGACACCTGGGAGGCTAGCCGGGGCACCCTGTTCCCGGCAGGAACACTGAGTAACCCCAGGCGCACCTGGGTCTGCTAAGCAACATCCAGGCCCGTAGCCCTTTAGAGCCCCTCTGTGCACGCCGAGCGTAGGGAAACGCACTGCCCTCTCTTTTGGAGCAGCTTGGTTTCCTCAGCACTCGCACACGTTCACGAACACCGTTCTGGCACATCCCACATGGCGCGGAGGTCTTACACGTTGCCCTAATCGGAGCTGCGCTCAGAGTAACCCTCGTCTTCGCATTCCATCCAGGACCTCCTGACTGAAGGCACCGTGCCTCCTAGAGGACGGCGGCTTGGGTTCTTACTGCAATTCAAGTCCTGTTCCTTCTTTGGCACTGCAGGCAGCCCCAGGCCCAGAGGAGCAGCTACGGCGTTCCTTGCTTGAGACAGTTCGCTGGATGCGGGACTCCCTACTTCGATACGTTGACTCAGGGAAGGAAACACAGGGTGACCGGTGTCTCTTGGGACTCGTTAGAAACCACAGGGATGTACGCTGAGTGTGCCCATGAAAACGGGGTCCTGCTGGAACTAGCCCTGCTTTCCCATTTGGAGGGCGGCATTCATGCCTGCCTTGAAGCTCCCTGACATTCCCGGCTCCCGACAGGCCAGTGAGCCCTGGAAGAATGCTTCGGGGAAAATTATGAGTTTGCTCTCTCTAAACCAGGGGCTTCCGTGGCCGCGGTGGCGGTCCGCATGACAGGCTCTAGAGCTAAAGGGAACCTCAACGTGAGAACTCGCCTCCAGGTTAGGCCCTGAGTAGCCGTGCAGAAAGGGAGGCATGCAGCTCTTTCCAGGAGTTCTTAGTCGCTTTGCTTTAAAGGAAGTACACGTCCGGGGACTCCTAGGCCCCACGGGTGTGCATCATTTTCCCTCCAAGGTCACTGAGTGCCTCCAGACACCTGTGGGCCGGCTGAGCAACGTCGAGGTCCACTGGTTGATTCCCTCGGAGGACCCCTGTGCGTGCCGAGTGCTGGGCAACCACACACTGCGCGTTCCTTGGGTAGCGTTACATCTCCAGAGCCCTCGAACGCCCTCAGGACAACATGGCTGGTGAGTGCGAAGTGCCCAGGAAGACTCTGTCATGGCCCTTGTGTGAGCTGCCATGAGAGAACGCTGTGCTTGGAACACTGCGAGGCCCACCCTCGTACCTGAAGTCACTCTGCTGGAGGAGGAAGTCAGCATCTTAGCATGTTGTGTGGCTCCCGGCACACCCAGCGTGAACCCAGGCCTGGAAGTAAGGCCCTGATTTGCCGTGCAGTAGCGGAGGCGTGCTGCAGCTTCCAGGAGGCAGAGGCCTCTGCTCTGCATACCTTGAACGGCAGCACAGCTTTCTGGACACCTGGGAGGCTAGCCGGGGCACCCTGTTCCCGGCAGGAACACTGAGTAACCCCAGGCGCACCTGGGTCTGCTAAGCAACATCCAGGCCCGTAGCCCTTTAGAGCCCCTCTGTGAACGCCGAGCGTAGGGAAACGCACTGCCCTCTCTTTTGGAGCAGCTTGGTTTCCTCAGCACTCGCACACGTTCACGAACACCGTTCTGGCACATCCCACATGGCGCGGAGGTCTTACGCGTTGCCCTAATCGGAGCTGCGCTCAGAGTAACCCTCGTCTTCGCATTCCATCCAGGACCTCCTGACTGAAGGCACCGTGCCTCCTAGAGGACGGCGGCTTGGGTTCTTACTGCAATTCAAGTCCTGTTCCTTCTTTGGCACTGCAGGCAGCCCCAGGCCCAGAGGAGCAGCTACGGCGTTCCTTGCTTGAGACAGTTCGCTGGATGCGGGACTCCCTACTTCGATACGTTGACTCAGGGAAGGAAACACAGGGTGACCGGTGTCTCTTGGGACTCGTTAGAAACCACAGGGATGTACGCTGAGTGTGCCCATGAAAACGGGGTCCTGCTGGAAGTAGCCCTGCTTTCCCATTTGGAGGGCGGCATTCATGCCTGCCTTGAAGCTCCCTGACATTCCCGGCTCCCGACAGGCCAGTGAGCCCTGGAAGAATGCTTCGGGGAAAATTATGAGTTTGCTCTCTCTAAACCAGGGGCTTCCGTGGCCGCGGTGGCGGTCCGCATGACAGGCTCTAGAGCTAAAGGGAACCTCAACGTGAGAACTCGCCTCCAGGTTAGGCCCTGAGTAGCCGTGCAGAAAGGGAGGCATGCAGCTCTTTCCAGGAGTTCTTAGTCGCTTTGCTTTAAAGGAAGTACACGTCCGGGGACTCCTAGGCCCCACGGGTGTGCATCATTTTCCCTCCAAGGTCACTGAGTGCCTCCAGACACCTGTGGGCCGGCTGAGCAACGTCGAGGTCCACTGGTTGATTCCCTCGGAGGACCCCTGTGCGTGCCGAGTGCTGGGCAACCACACACTGCGCGTTCCTTGGGTAGCGTTACATCTCCAGAGCCCTCGAACGCCCTCAAGATAACATGGCTGGTGAGTGCGAAGTGCCCAGGAAGACTCTGTCATGGCCCTTGCGTGAGCTGCCATGAGAGAACGCTGTGCTTGGAACACTGCGAGGCCCACCCTCGTACCTGAAGTCACTCTGCTGGAGGAGGAAGTCAGCATCTTAGCATGTTGTGTGGCTCCCGGCACACCCAGCGTGAACCCAGGCCTGGAAGTAAGGCCCTGATTTGCCGTGCAGTAGCGGAGGCGTGCTGCAGCTTCCAGGAGGCGGAGGCCTCTGCTCTGCATACCTTGAACGGCAGCACAGCTTTCTGGACACCTGGGAGGCTAGCCGGGGCACCCTGTTCCCGGCAGGAACACTGAGTAACCCCAGGCGCACCTGGGTCTGCTAAGCAACATCCAGGCCCGTAGCCCTTTAGAGCCCCTCTGTGCACGCCGAGCATAGGGAAACGCACTGCCCTCTCTTTTGGAGCAGCTTGGTTTCCTCAGCACTCGCACACGTTCACGAACACCGTTCTGGCACATCCCACATGGCGCGGAGGTCTTACGCGTTGCCCTAATCGGAGCTGCGCTCAGAGTAACCCTCGTCTTCGCATTCCATCCAGGACCTCCTGACTGAAGGCACCGTGCCTCCTAGAGGACGGCGGCTTGGGTTCTTACTGCAATTCAAGTCCTGTTCCTTCTTTGGCACTGCAGGCAGCCCCAGGCCCAGAGGAGCAGCTACGGCGTTCCTTGCTTGAGACAGTTCGCTGGATGCGGGACTCCCTACTTCGATACGTTGACTCAGGGAAGGAAACACAGGGTGACCGGTGTCTCTTGGGACTCGTTAGAAACCACAGGGATGTACGCTGAGTGTGCCCATGAAAACGGGGTCCTGCTGGAACTAGCCCTGCTTTCCCATTTGGAGGGCGGCATTCATGCCTGCCTTGAAGCTCCCTGACATTCCCGGCTCCCGACAGGCCAGTGGGCCCTGGAAGAATGCTTCGGGGAAAATTATGAGTTTGCTCTCTCTAAACCAGGGGCTTCCGTGGCCGCGGTGGCGGTCCGCATGACAGGCTCTAGAGCTAAAGGGAACCTCAACGTGAGAACTCGCCTCCAGGTTAGGCCCTGAGTAGCCGTGCAGAAAGGGAGGCATGCAGCTCTTTCCAGGAGTTCTTAGTCGCTTTGCTTTAAAGGAAGTACACGTCCGGGGACTCCTAGGCCCCACGGGTGTGCATCATTTTCCCTCCAAGGTCACTGAGTGCCTCCAGACACCTGTGGGCCGGCTGAGCAACGTCGAGGTCCACTGGTTGATTCCCTCGGAGGACCCCTGTGCGTGCCGAGTGCTGGGCAACCACACACTGCGCGTTCCTTGGGTAGCGTTACATCTCCAGAGCCCTCGAACGCCCTCAGGACAACATGGCTGGTGAGTGCGAAGTGCCCAGGAAGACTCTGTCATGGCCCTTGCGTGAGCTGCCATGAGAGAACGCTGTGCTTGGAACACTGCGAGGCCCACCCTCGTACCTGAAGTCACTCTGCTGGAGGAGGAAGTCAGCATCTTAGCATGTTGTGTGGCTCCCGGCACACCCAGCGTGAACCCAGGCCTGGAAGTAAGGCCCTGATTTGCCGTGCAGTAGCGGAGGCGTGCTGCAGCTTCCAGGAGGCGGAGGCCTCTGCTCTGCATACCTTGAACGGCAGCACAGCTTTCTGGACACCTGGGAGGCTAGCCGGGGCACCCTGTTCCCGGCAGGAACACTGAGTAACCCCAGGCGCACCTGGGTCTGCTAAGCAACATCCAGGCCCGTAGCCCTTTAGAGCCCCTCTGTGCACGCCGAGCGTAGGGAAACGCACTGCCCTCTCTTTTGGAGCAGCTTGGTTTCCTCAGCACTCGCACACGTTCACGAACACCGTTCTGGCACATCCCACATGGCGCGGAGGTCTTACGCGTTGCCCTAATCGGAGCTGCGCTCAGAGTAACCCTCGTCTTCGCATTCCATCCAGGACCTCCTGACTGAAGGCACCGTGCCTCCTAGAGGACGGCGGCTTGGGTTCTTACTGCAATTCAAGTCCTGTTCCTTCTTTGGCACTGCAGGCAGCCCCAGGCCCAGAGGAGCAGCTACGGCGTTCCTTGCTTGAGACAGTTCGCTGGATGCGGGACTCCCTACTTCGATACGTTGACTCAGGGAAGGAAACACAGGGTGACCGGTGTCTCTTGGGACTCGTTAGAAACCACAGGGATGTACGCTGAGTGTGCCCATGAAAACGGGGTCCTGCTGGAACTAGCCCTGCTTTCCCATTTGGAGGGCGGCATTCATGCCTGCCTTGAAGCTCCCTGACATTCCCGGCTCCCGACAGGCCAGTGAGCCCTGGAAGAATGCTTCGGGGAAAATTATGAGTTTGCTCTCTCTAAACCAGGGGCTTCCGTGGCCGCGGTGGCGGTCCGCATGACAGGCTCTAGAGCTAAAGGGAACCTCAACGTGAGAACTCGCCTCCAGGTTAGGCCCTGAGTAGCCGTGCAGAAAGGGAGGCATGCAGCTCTTTCCAGGAGTTCTTAGTCGCTTTGCTTTAAAGGAAGTACACGTCCGGGGACTCCTAGGCCCCACGGGTGTGCATCATTTTCCCTCCAAGGTCACTGAGTGCCTCCAGACACCTGTGGGCCGGCTGAGCAACGTCGAGGTCCACTGGTTGATTCCCTCGGAGGACCCCTGTGCGTGCCGAGTGCTGGGCAACCACACACTGCGCGTTCCTTGGGTAGCGTTACATCTCCAGAGCCCTCGAACGCCCTCAGGACAACATGGCTGGTGAGTGCGAAGTGCCCAGGAAGACTCTGTCATGGCCCTTGTGTGAGCTGCCATGAGAGAACGCTGTGCTTGGAACACTGCGAGGCCCACCCTCGTACCTGAAGTCACTCTGCTGGAGGAGGAAGTCAGCATCTTAGCATGTTGTGTGGCTCCCGGCACACCCAGCGTGAACCCAGGCCTGGAAGTAAGGCCCTGATTTGCCGTGCAGTAGCGGAGGCGTGCTGCAGCTTCCAGGAGGCGGAGGCCTCTGCTCTGCATACCTTGAACGGCAGCACAGCTTTCTGGACACCTGGGAGGCTAGCCGGGGCACCCTGTTCCCGGCAGGAACACTGAGTAACCCCAGGCGCACCTGGGTCTGCTAAGCAACATCCAGGCCCGTAGCCCTTTAGAGCCCCTCTGTGCACGCCGAGCGTAGGGAAACGCACTGCCCTCTCTGTTGGAGCAGCTTGGTTTCCTCAGCACTCGCACACGTTCACGAACACCGTTCTGGCACATCCCACATGGCGCGGAGGTCTTACGCGTTGCCCTAATCGGAGCTGCGCTCAGAGTAACCCTCGTCTTCGCATTCCATCCAGGACCTCCTGACTGAAGGCACCGTGCCTCCTAGAGGACGGCGGCTTGGGTTCTTACTGCAATTCAAGTCCTGTTCCTTCTTTGGCACTGCAGGCAGCCCCAGGCCCAGAGGAGCAGCTACGGCGTTCCTTGCTTGAGACAGTTCGCTGGATGCGGGACTCCCTACTTCGATACGTTGACTCAGGGAAGGAAACACAGGGTGACCGGTGTCTCTTGGGACTCGTTAGAAACCACAGGGATGTACGCTGAGTGTGCCCATGAAAACGGGGTCCTGCTGGAAGTAGCCCTGCTTTCCCATTTGGAGGGCGGCATTCATGCCTGCCTTGAAGCTCCCTGACATTCCCGGCTCCCGACAGGCCAGTGAGCCCTGGAAGAATGCTTCGGGGAAAATTATGAGTTTGCTCTCTCTAAACCAGGGGCTTCCGTGGCCGCGGTGGCGGTCCGCATGACAGGCTCTAGAGCTAAAGGGAACCTCAACGTGAGAACTCGCCTCCAGGTTAGGCCCTGAGTAGCCGTGCAGAAAGGGAGGCATGCAGCTCTTTCCAGGAGTTCTTAGTCGCTTTGCTTTAAAGGAAGTACACGTCCGGGGACTCCTAGGCCCCACGGGTGTGCATCATTTTCCCTCCAAGGTCACTGAGTGCCTCCAGACACCTGTGGGCCGGCTGAGCAACGTCGAGGTCCACTGGTTGATTCCCTCGGAGGACCCCTGTGCGTGCCGAGTGCTGGGCAACCACACACTGCGCGTTCCTTGGGTAGCGTTACATCTCCAGAGCCCTCGAACACCCTCAGGACAACATGGCTGGTGAGTGCGAAGTGCCCAGGAAAACTCTGTCATGGCCCTTGTGTGAGCTGCCATGAGAGAACGCTGTGCTTGGAACACTGCGAGGCCCGCCCTCGTACATGAAGTCACTCTGCTGGAGGAGGAAGTCAGCATCTTAGCATGCTGTGTGGCTCCCGGCACACCCAGCGTGAACCCAGGCCTGGAAGTAAGGCCCTGATTTGCCGTGCAGTAGCGGAGGCGTGCTGCAGCTTCCAGGAGGCGGAGGCCTCTGCTCTGCATACCTTGAACGGCAGCACAGCTTTCTGGACACCTGGGAGGCTAGCCGGGGCACCCTGTTCCCGGCAGGAACACTGAGTAACCCCAGGCGCACCTGGGTCTGCTAAGCAACATCCAGGCCCGTAGCCCTTTAGAGCCCCTCTGTGCACGCCGAGCGTAGGGAAACGCACTGCCCTCTCTTTTGGAGCAGCTTGGTTTCCTCAGCACTCGCACACGTTCACGAACACCGTTCTGGCACATCCCACATGGCGCGGAGGTCTTACGCGTTGCCCTAATCGGAGCTGCGCTCAGAGTAACCCTCGTCTTCGCATTCCATCCAGGACCTCCTGACTGAAGGCACCGTGCCTCCTAGAGGACGGCGGCTTGGGTTCTTACTGCAATTCAAGTCCTGTTCCTTCTTTGGCACTGCAGGCAGCCCCAGGCCCAGAGGAGCAGCTACGGCGTTCCTTGCTTGAGACAGTTCGCTGGATGCGGGACTCCCTACTTCGATACGTTGACTCAGGGAAGGAAACACAGGGTGACCGGTGTCTCTTGGGACTCGTTAGAAACCACAGGGATGTACGCTGAGTGTGCCCATGAAAACGGGGTCCTGCTGGAACTAGCCCTGCTTTCCCATTTGGAGGGCGGCATTCATGCCTGCCTTGAAGCTCCCTGACATTCCCGGCTCCCGACAGGCCAGTGAGCCCTGGAAGAATGCTTCGGGGAAAATTATGAGTTTGCTCTCTCTAAACCAGGGGCTTCCGTGGCCGCGGTGGCGGTCCGCATGACAGGCTCTAGAGCTAAAGGGAACCTCAACGTGAGAACTCGCCTCCAGGTTAGGCCCTGAGTAGCCGTGCAGAAAGGGAGGCATGCAGCTCTTTCCAGGAGTTCTTAGTCGCTTTGCTTTAAAGGAAGTACACGTCCGGGGACTCCTAGGCCCCACGGGTGTGCATCATTTTCCCTCCAAGGTCACTGAGTGCCTCCAGACACCTGTGGGCCGGCTGAGCAACGTCGAGGTCCACTGGTTGATTCCCTCGGAGGACCCCTGTGCGTGCCGAGTGCTGGGCAACCACACACTGCGCGTTCCTTGGGTAGCGTTACATCTCCAGAGCCCTTGAACGCCCTCACGACAACATGGCTGGTGAGTGCGAAGTGCCCAGGAAGACTCTGTCATGGCCCTTGTGTGAGCTGCCATGAGAGAACGCTGTGCTTGGAACACTGCGAGGCCCACCCTCGTACCTGAAGTCACTGTGCTGGAGGAGGAAGTCAGCATCTTAGCATGTTGTGTGGCTCCCGGCACACCCAGCGTGAACCCAGGCCTGGAAGTAAGGCCCTGATTTGCCGTGCAGTAGCGGAGGCGTGCTGCAGCTTCCAGGAGGCAGAGGCCTCTGCTCTGCATACCTTGAACGGCAGCACAGCTTTCTGGACACCTGGGAGGCTAGCCGGGGCACCCTGTTCCCGGCAGGAACACTGAGTAACCCCAGGCGCACCTGGGTCTGCTAAGCAACATCCAGGCCCGTAGCCCTTTAGAGCCCCTCTGTGCACGCCGAGCGTAGGGAAACGCACTGCCCTCTCTTTTGGAGCAGCTTGGTTTCCTCAGCACTCGCACACGTTCACGAACACCGTTCTGGCACATCCCACATGGCGCGGAGGTCTTACGCGTTGCCCTAATCGGAGCTGCGCTCAGAGTAACCCTCGTCTTCGCATTCCATCCAGGACCTCCTGACTGAAGGCACCGTGCCTCCTAGAGGACGGCGGCTTGGGTTCTTACTGCAATTCAAGTCCTGTTCCTTCTTTGGCACTGCAGGCAGCCCCAGGCCCAGAGGAGCAGCTACGGCGTTCCTTGCTTGAGACAGTTCGCTGGATGCGGGACTCCCTACTTCGATACGTTGGCTCAGGGAAGGAAACACAGGGTGACCGGTGTCTCTTGGGACTCGTTAGAAACCACAGGGATGTACGCTGAGTGTGCCCATGAAAACGGGGTCCTGCTGGAACTAGCCCTGCTTTCCCATTTGGAGGGCGGCATTCATGCCTGCCTTGAAGCTCCCTGACATTCCCGGCTCCCGACAGGCCAGTGAGCCCTGGAAGAATGCTTCGGGGAAAATTATGAGTTTGCTCTCTCTAAACCAGGGGCTTCCGTGGCCGCGGTGGCGGTCCGCATGACAGGCTCTAGAGCTAAAGGGAACCTCAACGTGAGAACTCGCCTCCAGGTTAGGCCCTGAGTAGCCGTGCAGAAAGGGAGGCATGCAGCTCTTTCCAGGAGTTCTTAGTCGCTTTGCTTTAAAGGAAGTACACGTCCGGGGACTCCTAGGCCCCACGGGTGTGCATCATTTTCCCTCCAAGGTCACTGAGTGCCTCCAGACACCTGTGGGCCGGCTGAGCAACGTCGAGGTCCACTGGTTGATTCCCTCGGAGGACCCCTGTGCGTGCCGAGTGCTGGGCAACCACACACTGCGCGTTCCTTGGGTAGCGTTACATCTCCAGAGCCCTCGAACGCCCTCAAGACAACATGGCTGGTGAGTGCGAAGTGCCCAGGAAGACTCTGTCATGGCCCTTGTGTGAGCTGCCATGAGAGAACGCTGTGCTTGGAACACTGCGAGGCCCACCCTCGTACCTGAAGTCACTCTGCTGGAGGAGGAAGTCAGCATCTTAGCATGCTGTGTGGCTCCCGGCACACCCAGCGTGAACCCAGGCCTGGAAGTAAGGCCCTGATTTGCCGTGCAGTAGCGGAGGCGTGCTGCAGCTTCCAGGAGGCGGAGGCCTCTGCTCTGCATACCTTGAACGGCAGCACAGCTTTCTGGACACCTGGGAGGCTAGCCGGGGCACCCTGTTCCCGGCAGGAACACTGAGTAACCCCAGGCGCACCTGGGTCTGCTAAGCAACATCCAGGCCCGTAGCCCTTTAGAGCCCCTCTGTGCACGCCGAGCGTAGGGAAACGCACTGCCCTCTCTGTTGGAGCAGCTTGGTTTCCTCAGCACTCGCACACGTTCACGAACACCGTTCTGGCACATCCCACATGGCGCGGAGGTCTTACGCGTTGCCCTAATCGGAGCTGCGCTCAGAGTAACCCTCGTCTTCGCATTCCATCCAGGACCTCCTGACTGAAGGCACCGTGCCTCCTAGAGGACGGCGGCTTGGGTTCTTACTGCAATTCAAGTCCTGTTCCTTCTTTGGCACTGCAGGCAGCCCCAGGCCCAGAGGAGCAGCTACGGCGTTCCTTGCTTGAGACAGTTCGCTGGATGCGGGACTCCCTACTTCGATACGTTGACTCAGGGAAGGAAACACAGGGTGACCGGTGTCTCTTGGGACTCGTTAGAAACCACAGGGATGTACGCTGAGTGTGCCCATGAAAACGGGGTCCTGCTGGAAGTAGCCCTGCTTTCCCATTTGGAGGGCGGCATTCATGCCTGCCTTGAAGCTCCCTGACATTCCCGGCTCCCGACAGGCCAGTGAGCCCTGGAAGAATGCTTCGGGGAAAATTATGAGTTTGCTCTCTCTAAACCAGGGGCTTCCGTGGCCGCGGTGGCGGTCCGCATGACAGGCTCTAGAGCTAAAGGGAACCTCAACGTGAGAACTCGCCTCCAGGTTAGGCCCTGAGTAGCCGTGCAGAAAGGGAGGCATGCAGCTCTTTCCAGGAGTTCTTAGTCGCTTTGCTTTAAAGGAAGTACACGTCCGGGGACTCCTAGGCCCCACGGGTGTGCATCATTTTCCCTCCAAGGTCACTGAGTGCCTCCAGACACCTGTGGGCCGGCTGAGCAACGTCGAGGTCCACTGGTTGATTCCCTCGGAGGACCCCTGTGCGTGCCGAGTGCTGGGTAACCACACACTGCGCGTTCCTTGGGTAGCGTTACATCTCCAGAGCCCTCGAACGCCCTCAAGATAACATGGCTGGTGAGTGCGAAGTGCCCAGGAAGACTCTGTCATGGCCCTTGTGTGAGCTGCCATGAGAGAACGCTGTGCTTGGAACACTGCGAGGCCCACCCTCGTACCTGAAGTCACTCTGCTGGAGGAGGAAGTCAGCATCTTAGCATGTTGTGTGGCTCCCGGCACACCCAGCGTGAACCCAGGCCTGGAAGTAAGGCCCTGATTTGCCGTGCAGTAGCGGAGGCGTGCTGCAGCTTCCAGGAGGCGGAGGCCTCTGCTCTGCATACCTTGAACGGCAGCACAGCTTTCTGGACACCTGGGAGGCTAGCCGGGGCACCCTGTTCCCGGCAGGAACACTGAGTAACCCCAGGCGCACCTGGGTCTGCTAAGCAACATCCAGGCCCGTAGCCCTTTAGAGCCCCTCTGTGCACGCCGAGCGTAGGGAAACGCACTGCCCTCTCTTTTGGAGCAGCTTGGTTTCCTCAGCACTCGCACACGTTCACGAACACCGTTCTGGCACATCCCACATGGCGCGGAGGTCTTACGCGTTGCCCTAATCGGAGCTGCGCTCAGAGTAACCCTCGTCTTCGCATTCCATCCAGGACCTCCTGACTGAAGGCACCGTGCCTCCTAGAGGACGGCGGCTTGGGTTCTTACTGCAATTCAAGTCCTGTTCCTTCTTTGGCACTGCAGGCAGCCCCAGGCCCAGAGGAGCAGCTACGGCGTTCCTTGCTTGAGACAGTTCGCTGGATGCGGGACTCCCTACTTCGATACGTTGACTCAGGGAAGGAAACACAGGGTGACCGGTGTCTCTTGGGACTCGTTAGAAACCACAGGGATGTACGCTGAGTGTGCCCATGAAAACGGGGTCCTGCTGGAACTAGCCCTGCTTTGCCATTTGGAGGGCGGCATTCATGCCTGCCTTGAAGCTCCCTGACATTCCCGGCTCCCGACAGGCCAGTGAGCCCTGGAAGAATGCTTCGGGGAAAATTATGAGTTTGCTCTCTCTAAACCAGGGGCTTCCGTGGCCGCGGTGGCGGTCCGCATGACAGGCTCTAGAGCTAAAGGGAACCTCAACGTGAGAACTCGCCTCCAGGTTAGGCCCTGAGTAGCCGTGCAGAAAGGGAGGCATGCAGCTCTTTCCAGGAGTTCTTAGTCGCTTTGCTTTAAAGGAAGTACACGTCCGGGGACTCCTAGGCCCCACGGGTGTGCATCATTTTCCCTCCAAGGTCACTGAGTGCCTCCAGACACCTGTGGGCCGGCTGAGCAACGTCGAGGTCCACTGGTTGATTCCCTCGGAGGACCCCTGTGCGTGCCGAGTGCTGGGCAACCACACACTGCGCGTTCCTTGGGTAGCGTTACATCTCCAGAGCCCTCGAACGCCCTCAGGACAACATGGCTGGTGAGTGCGAAGTGCCCAGGAAGACTCTGTCATGGCCCTTGTGTGAGCTGCCATGAGAGAACGCTGTGCTTGGAACACTGCGAGGCCCACCCTCGTACCTGAAGTCACTCTGCTGGAGGAGGAAGTCAGCATCTTAGCAAGTTGTGTGGCTCCCGGCACACCCAGCGTGAACCCAGGCCTGGAAGTAAGGCCCTGATTTGCCGTGCAGTAGCGGAGGCGTGCTGCAGCTTCCAGGAGGCGGAGGCCTCTGCTCTGCATACCGTGAACGGCAGCACAGCTTTCTGGACACCTGGGAGGCTAGCCGGGGCACCCTGTTCCCGGCAGGAACACTGAGTAACCCCAGGCGCACCTGGGTCTGCTAAGCAACATCCAGGCCCGTAGCCCTTTAGAGCCCCTCTGTGCACGCCGAGCGTAGGGAAACGCACTGCCCTCTCTTTTGGAGCAGCTTGGTTTCCTCAGCACTCGCACACGTTCACGAACACCGTTCTGGCACATCCCACATGGCGCGGAGGTCTTACACGTTGCCCTAATCGGAGCTGCGCTCAGAGTAACCCTCGTCTTCGCATTCCATCCAGGACCTCCTGACTGAAGGCACCGTGCCTCCTAGAGGACGGCGGCTTGGGTTCTTACTGCAATTCAAGTCCTGTTCCTTCTTTGGCACTGCAGGCAGCCCCAGGCCCAGAGGAGCAGCTACGGCGTTCCTTGCTTGAGACAGTTCGCTGGATGCGGGACTCCCTACTTCGATACGTTGACTCAGGGAAGGAAACACAGGGTGACCGGTGTCTCTTGGGACTCGTTAGAAACCACAGGGATGTACGCTGAGTGTGCCCATGAAAACGGGGTCCTGCTGGAACTAGCCCTGCTTTCCCATTTGGAGGGCGGCATTCATGCCTGCCTTGAAGCTCCCTGACATTCCCGGCTCCCGACAGGCCAGTGAGCCCTGGAAGAATGCTTCGGGGAAAATTATGAGTTTGCTCTCTCTAAACCAGGGGCTTCCGTGGCCGCGGTGGCGGTCCGCATGACAGGCTCTAGAGCTAAAGGGAACCTCAACGTGAGAACTCGCCTCCAGGTTAGGCCCTGAGTAGCCGTGCAGAAAGGGAGGCATGCAGCTCTTTCCAGGAGTTCTTAGTCGCTTTGCTTTAAAGGAAGTACACGTCCGGGGACTCCTAGGCCCCACGGGTGTGCATCATTTTCCCTCCAAGGTCACTGAGTGCCTCCAGACACCTGTGGGCCGGCTGAGCAACGTCGAGGTCCACTGGTTGATTCCCTCGGAGGACCCCTGTGCGTGCCGAGTGCTGGGCAACCACACACTGCGCGTTCCTTGGGTAGCGTTACATCTCCAGAGCCCTCGAACGCCCTCAGGACAACATGGCTGGTGAGTGCGAAGTGCCCAGGAAGACTCTGTCATGGCCCTTGTGTGAGCTGCCATGAGAGAACGCTGTGCTTGGAACACTGCGAGGCCCACCCTCGTACCTGAAGTCACTGTGCTGGAGGAGGAAGTCAGCATCTTAGCATGTTGTGTGGCTCCCGGCACACCCAGCGTGAACCCAGGCCTGGAAGTAAGGCCCTGATTTGCCGTGCAGTAGCGGAGGCGTGCTGCAGCTTCCAGGAGGCAGAGGCCTCTGCTCTGCATACCTTGAACGGCAGCACAGCTTTCTGGACACCTGGGAGGCTAGCCGGGGCACCCTGTTCCCGGCAGGAACACTGAGTAACCCCAGGCGCACCTGGGTCTGCTAAGCAACATCCAGGCCCGTAGCCCTTTAGAGCCCCTCTGTGCACGCCGAGCGTAGGGAAACGCACTGCCCTCTCTTTTGGAGCAGCTTGGTTTCCTCAGCACTCGCACACGTTCACGAACACCGTTCTGGCACATCCCACATGGCGCGGAGGTCTTACGCGTTGCCCTAATCGGAGCTGCGCTCAGAGTAACCCTCGTCTTCGCATTCCATCCAGGACCTCCTGACTGAAGGCACCGTGCCTCCTAGAGGACGGCGGCTTGGGTTCTTACTGCAATTCAAGTCCTGTTCCTTCTTTGGCACTGCAGGCAGCCCCAGGCCCAGAGGAGCAGCTACGGCGTTCCTTGCTTGAGACAGTTCGCTGGATGCGGGACTCCCTACTTCGATACGTTGACTCAGGGAAGGAAACACAGGGTGACCGGTGTCTCTTGGGACTCGTTAGAAACCACAGGGATGTACGCTGAGTGTGCCCATGAAAACGGGGTCCTGCTGGAAGTAGCCCTGCTTTCCCATTTGGAGGGCGGCATTCATGCCTGCCTTGAAGCTCCCTGACATTCCCGGCTCCCGACAGGCCAGTGAGCCCTGGAAGAATGCTTCGGGGAAAATTATGAGTTTGCTCTCTCTAAACCAGGGGCTTCCGTGGCCGCGGTGGCGGTCCGCATGACAGGCTCTAGAGCTAAAGGGAACCTCAACGTGAGAACTCGCCTCCAGGTTAGGCCCTGAGTAGCCGTGCAGAAAGGGAGGCATGCAGCTCTTTCCAGGAGTTCTTAGTCGCTTTGCTTTAAAGGAAGTACACGTCCGGGGACTCCTAGGCCCCACGGGTGTGCATCATTTTCCCTCCAAGGTCACTGAGTGCCTCCAGACACCTGTGGGCCGGCTGAGCAACGTCGAGGTCCACTGGTTGATTCCCTCGGAGGACCCCTGTGCGTGCCGAGTGCTGGGCAACCACACACTGCGCGTTCCTTGGGTAGCGTTACATCTCCAGAGCCCTCGAACGCCCTCAGGACAACATGGCTGGTGAGTGCGAAGTGCCCAGGAAGACTCTGTCATGGCCCTTGTGTGAGCTGCCATGAGAGAACGCTGTGCTTGGAACACTGCGAGGCCCACCCTCGTACCTGAAGTCACTCTGCTGGAGGAGGAAGTCAGCATCTTAGCATGTTGTGTGGCTCCCGGCACACCCAGCGTGAACCCAGGCCTGGAAGTAAGGCCCTGATTTGCCGTGCAGTAGCGGAGGCGTGCTGCAGCTTCCAGGAGGCGGAGGCCTCTGCTCTGCATACCTTGAACGGCAGCACAGCTTTCTGGACACCTGGGAGGCTAGCCGGGGCACCCTGTTCCCGGCAGGAACACTGAGTAACCCCAGGCGCACCTGGGTCTGCTAAGCAACATCCAGGCCCGTAGCCCTTTAGAGCCCCTCTGTGCACGCCGAGCGTAGGGAAACGCACTGCCCTCTCTTTTGGAGCAGCTTGGTTTCCTCAGCACTCGCACACGTTCACGAACACCGTTCTGGCACATCCCACATGGCGCGGAGGTCTTACACGTTGCCCTAATCGGAGCTGCGCTCAGAGTAACCCTCGTCTTCGCATTCCATCCAGGACCTCCTGACTGAAGGCACCGTGCCTCCTAGAGGACGGCGGCTTGGGTTCTTACTGCAATTCAAGTCCTGTTCCTTCTTTGGCACTGCAGGCAGCCCCAGGCCCAGAGGAGCAGCTACGGCGTTCCTTGCTTGAGACAGTTCGCTGGATGCGGGACTCCCTACTTCGATACGTTGACTCAGGGAAGGAAACACAGGGTGACCGGTGTCTCTTGGGACTCGTTAGAAACCACAGGGATGTACGCTGAGTGTGCCCATGAAAACGGGGTCCTGCTGGAACTAGCCCTGCTTTCCCATTTGGAGGGCGGCATTCATGCCTGCCTTGAAGCTCCCTGACATTCCCGGCTCCCGACAGGCCAGTGAGCCCTGGAAGAATGCTTCGGGGAAAATTATGAGTTTGCTCTCTCTAAACCAGGGGCTTCCGTGGCCGCGGTGGCGGTCCGCATGACAGGCTCTAGAGCTAAAGGGAACCTCAACGTGAGAACTCGCCTCCAGGTTAGGCCCTGAGTAGCCGTGCAGAAAGGGAGGCATGCAGCTCTTTCCAGGAGTTCTTAGTCGCTTTGCTTTAAAGGAAGTACACGTCCGGGGACTCCTAGGCCCCACGGGTGTGCATCATTTTCCCTCCAAGGTCACTGAGTGCCTCCAGACACCTGTGGGCCGGCTGAGCAACGTCGAGGTCCACTGGTTGATTCCCTCGGAGGACCCCTGTGCGTGCCGAGTGCTGGGCAACCACACGCTGCGCGTTCCTTGGGTAGCGTTACATCTCCAGAGCCCTCGAACGCCCTCAGGACAACATGGCTGGTGAGTGCGAAGTGCCCAGGAAGACTCTGTCATGGCCCTTGTGTGAGCTGCCATGAGAGAACGCTGTGCTTGGAACACTGCGAGGCCCACCCTCGTACCTGAAGTCACTCTGCTGGAGGAGGAAGTCAGCATCTTAGCATGTTGTGTGGCTCCCGGCACACCCAGCGTGAACCCAGGCCTGGAAGTAAGGCCCTGATTTGCCGTGCAGTAGCGGAGGCGTGCTGCAGCTTCCAGGAGGCGGAGGCCTCTGCTCTGCATACCTTGAACGGCAGCACAGCTTTCTGGACACCTGGGAGGCTAGCCGGGGCACCCTGTTCCCGGCAGGAACACTGAGTAACCCCAGGCGCACCTGGGTCTGCTAAGCAACATCCAGGCCCGTAGCCCTTTAGAGCCCCTCTGTGCACGCCGAGCGTAGGGAAACGCACTGCCCTCTCTTTTGGAGCAGCTTGGTTTCCTCAGCACTCGCACACGTTCACGAACACCGTTCTGGCACATCCCACATGGCGCGGAGGTCTTACGCGTTGCCCTAATCGGAGCTGCGCTCAGAGTAACCCTCGTCTTCGCATTCCATCCAGGACCTCCTGACTGAAGGCACCGTGCCTCCTAGAGGACGGCGGCTTGGGTTCTTACTGCAATTCAAGTCCTGTTCCTTCTTTGGCACTGCAGGCAGCCCCAGGCCCAGAGGAGCAGCTACGGCGTTCCTTGCTTGAGACAGTTCGCTGGATGCGGGACTCCCTACTTCGATACGTTGACTCAGGGAAGGAAACACAGGGTGACCGGTGTCTCTTGGGACTCGTTAGAAACCACAGGGATGTACGCTGAGTGTGCCCATGAAAACGGGGTCCTGCTGGAACTAGCCCTGCTTTCCCATTTGGAGGGCGGCATTCATGCCTGCCTTGAAGCTCCCTGACATTCCCGGCTCCCGACAGGCCAGTGAGCCCTGGAAGAATGCTTCGGGGAAAATTATGAGTTTGCTCTCTCTAAACCAGGGGCTTCCATGGCCGCGGTGGCGGTCCGCATGACAGGCTCTAGAGCTAAAGGGAACCTCAACGTGAGAACTCGCCTCCAGGTTAGGCCCTGAGTAGCCGTGCAGAAAGGGAGGCATGCAGCTCTTTCCAGGAGTTCTTAGTCGCTTTGCTTTAAAGGAAGTACACGTCCGGGGACTCCTAGGCCCCACGGGTGTGCATCATTTTCCCTCCAAGGTCACTGAGTGCCTCCAGACACCTGTGGGCCGGCTGAGCAACGTCGAGGTCCACTGGTTGATTCCCTCGGAGGACCCCTGTGCGTGCCGAGTGCTGGGCAACCACACACTGCGCGTTCCTTGGGTAGCGTTACATCTCCAGAGCCCTCGAACGCCCTCAGGACAACATGGCTGGTGAGTGCGAAGTGCCCAGGAAGACTCTGTCATGGCCCTTGTGTGAGCTGCCATGAGAGAACGCTGTGCTTGGAACACTGCGAGGCCCACCCTCGTACCTGAAGTCACTCTGCTGGAGGAGGAAGTCAGCATCTTAGCATGTTGTGTGGCTCCCGGCACACCCAGCGTGAACCCAGGCCTGGAAGTAAGGCCCTGATTTGCCGTGCAGTAGTGGAGGCGTGCTGCAGCTTCCAGGAGGCGGAGGCCTCTGCTCTGCATACCTTGAACGGCAGCACAGCTTTCTGGACACCTGGGAGGCTAGCCGGGGCACCCTGTTCCCGGCAGGAACACTGAGTAACCCCAGGCGCACCTGGGTCTGCTAAGCAACATCCAGGCCCGTAGCCCTTTAGAGCCCCTCTGTGCACGTCGAGCGTAGGGAAACGCACTGCCCTCTCTTTTGGAGCAGCTTGGTTTCCTCAGCACTCGCACACGTTCACGAACACCGTTCTGGCACATCCCACATGGCGCGGAGGTCTTACGCGTTGCCCTAATCGGAGCTGCGCTCAGAGTAACCCTCGTCTTCGCATTCCATCCAGGACCTCCTGACTGAAGGCACCGTGCCTCCTAGAGGACGGCGGCTTGGGTTCTTACTGCAATTCAAGTCCTGTTCCTTCTTTGGCACTGCAGGCAGCCCCAGGCCCAGAGGAGCAGCTACGGCGTTCCTTGCTTGAGACAGTTCGCTGGATGCGGGACTCCCTACTTCGATAAGTTGACTCAGGGAAGGAAACACAGGGTGACCGGTGTCTCTTGGGACTCGTTAGAAACCACAGGGATGTACGCTGAGTGTGCCCATGAAAACGGGGTCCTGCTGGAACTAGCCCTGCTTTCCCATTTGGAGGGCGGCATTCATGCCTGCCTTGAAGCTCCCTGACATTCCCGGCTCCCGACAGGCCAGTGAGCCCTGGAAGAATGCTTCGGGGAAAATTATGAGTTTGCTCTCTCTAAACCAGGGGCTTCCGTGGCCGCGGTGGCGGTCCGCATGACAGGCTCTAGAGCTAAAGGGAACCTCAACGTGAGAACTCGCCTCCAGGTTAGGCCCTGAGTAGCCGTGCAGAAAGGGAGGCATGCAGCTCTTTCCAGGAGTTCTTAGTCGCTTTGCTTTAAAGGAAGTACACGTCCGGGGACTCCTAGGCCCCACGGGTGTGCATCATTTTCCCTCCAAGGTCACTGAGTGCCTCCAGACACCTGTGGGCCGGCTGAGCAACGTCGAGGTCCACTGGTTGATTCCCTCGGAGGACCCCTGTGCGTGCCGAGTGCTGGGCAACCACACACTGCGCGTTCCTTGGGTAGCGTTACATCTCCAGAGCCCTCGAACGCCCTCACGACAACATGGCTGGTGAGTGCGAAGTGCCCAGGAAGACTCTGTCATGGCCCTTGTGTGAGCTGCCATGAGAGAACGCTGTGCTTGGAACACTGCGAGGCCCGCCCTCGTACATGAAGTCACTCTGCTGGAGGAGGAAGTCAGCATCTTAGCATGCTGTGTGGCTCCCGGCACACCCAGCGTGAACCCAGGCCTGGAAGTAAGGCCCTGATTTGCCGTGCAGTAGCGGAGGCGTGCTGCAGCTTCCAGGAGGCGGAGGCCTCTGCTCTGCATACCTTGAACGGCAGCACAGCTTTCTGGACACCTGGGAGGCTAGCCGGGGCACCCTGTTCCCGGCAGGAACACTGAGTAACCCCAGGCGCACCTGGGTCTGCTAAGCAACATCCAGGCCCGTAGCCCTTTAGAGCCCCTCTGTGCACGCCGAGCGTAGGGAAACGCACTGCCCTCTCTGTTGGAGCAGCTTGGTTTCCTCAGCACTCGCACACGTTCACGAACACCGTTCTGGCACATCCCACATGGCGCGGAGGTCTTACACGTTGCCCTAATCGGAGCTGCGCTCAGAGTAACCCTCGTCTTCGCATTCCATCCAGGACCTCCTGACTGAAGGCACCGTGCCTCCTAGAGGACGGCGGCTTGGGTTCTTACTGCAATTCAAGTCCTGTTCCTTCTTTGGCACTGCAGGCAGCCCCAGGCCCAGAGGAGCAGCTACGGCGTTCCTTGCTTGAGACAGTTCGCTGGATGCGGGACTCCCTACTTCGATACGTTGACTCAGGGAAGGAAACACAGGGTGACCGGTGTCTCTTGGGACTCGTTAGAAACCACAGGGATGTACGCTGAGTGTGCCCATGAAAACGGGGTCCTGCTGGAAGTAGCCCTGCTTTCCCATTTGGAGGGCGGCATTCATGCCTGCCTTGAAGCTCCCTGACATTCCCGGCTCCCGACAGGCCAGTGAGCCCTGGAAGAATGCTTCAGGGAAAATTATGAGTTTGCTCTCTCTAAACCAGGGGCTTCCGTGGCCGCGGTGGCGGTCCGCATGACAGGCTCTAGAGCTAAAGGGAACCTCAACATGAGAACTCGCCTCCAGGTTAGGCCCTGAGTAGCCGTGCAGAAAGGGAGGCATGCAGCTCTTTCCAGGCGTTCTTAGTCGCTTTGCTTTAAAGGAAGTACACGTCCGGGGACTCCTAGGCCCCACGGGTGTGCATCATTTTCCCTCCAAGGTCACTGAGTGCCTCCAGACACCTGTGGGCCGGCTGAGCAACGTCGAGGTCCACTGGTTGATTCCCTCGGAGGACCCCTGTGCGTGCCGAGTGCTGGGCAACCACACACTGCGCGTTCCTTGGGTAGCGTTACATCTCCAGAGCCCTCGAACGCCCTCAGGACAACATGGCTGGTGAGTGCGAAGTGCCCAGGAAGACTCTGTCATGGCCCTTGTGTGAGCTGCCATGAGAGAACGCTGTGCTTGGAACACTGCGAGGCCCGCCCTCGTACCTGAAGTCACTCTGCTCGAGGACGAAGTCAGCATCTTAGCATGCTGTGTGGCTCCCGGCACACCCAGCGCGAACCCATGCCTGGAAGTAAGGCCCTGATTTGCCGTGCAGAAGCGGAGGCGTGCTGCAGCTTCCAGGAGGCGGAGGCCTCTGCTCTGCATACCTTGAACGGCAGCACAGCTTTCTGGACACCTGGGAGGCTAGCCGGGGCACCCTGTTCCCGGCAGGAACACTGAGTAACCCCAGGCGCACCTGGGTCTGCTAAGCAACATCCAGGCCCGTAGCCCTTTAGAGCCCCTCTGTGCACGCCGAGCGTAGGGAAACGCACTGCCCTCTCTGTTGGAGCAGCTTGGTTTCCTCAGCACTCGCACACGTTCACGAACACCGTTCTGGCACATCCCACATGGCGCGGAGGTCTTACGCGTTGCCCTAATCGGAGCTGCGCTCAGAGTAACCCTCGTCTTCGCATTCCATCCAGGACCTCCTGACTGAAGGCACCGTGCCTCCTAGAGGACGGCGGCTTGGGTTCTTACTGCAATTCAAGTCCTGTTCCTTCTTTGGCACTGCAGGCAACCCCAGGCCCAGAGGAGCAGCTACGGCGTTCCTTGCTTGAGACAGTTCTCTGGATGCGGGACTCCCTACTTCGATAAGTTGACTCAGGGAAGGAAACACAGGGTAACTGGTGTCTCTTGGGACGCGTTAGAAACCACAGGGATGTACGCTGAGTGTGCCCATGAAAACGGGGTCCTGCTGGAACTAGCCCTGCTTTCCCATTTGGAGGGCGGCATTCATGCCTGCCTTGAAGCTCCCTGACATTCCCGGCTCCCGACAGGCCAGTGAGCCCTGGAAGAATGCTTCGGGGAAAATTATGAGTTTGCTCTCTCTAAACCAGGGGCTTCCGTGGCCGCGGTGGCGGTCCGCATGACAGGCTCTAGAGCTAAAGGGAACCTCAACGTGAGAACTCGCCTCCAGGTTAGGCCCTGAGTAGCCGTGCAGAAAGGGAGGCATGCAGCTCTTTCCAGGAGTTCTTAGTCGCTTTGCTTTAAAGGAAGTACACGTCCGGGGACTCCTAGGCCCCACGGGTGTGCATCATTTTCCCTCCAAGGTCACTGAGTGCCTCCAGACACCTGTGGGCCGGCTGAGCAACGTCGAGGTCCACTGGTTGATTCCCTCGGAGGACCCCTGTGCGTGCCGAGTGCTGGGCAACCACACACTGCGCGTTCCTTGGGTAGCGTTACATCTCCAGAGCCCTCGAACGCCCTCAGGACAACATGGCTGGTGAGTGCGAAGTGCCCAGGAAAACTCTGTCATGGCCCTTGTGTGAGCTGCCATGAGAGAACGCTGTGCTTGGAACACTGCGAGGCCCACCCTCGTACCTGAAGTCACTCTGCTGGAGGAGGAAGTCAGCATCTTAGCATGTTGTGTGGCTCCCGGCACACCCAGCGTGAACCCAGGCCTGGAAGTAAGGCCCTGATTTGCCGTGCAGTAGCGGAGGCGTGCTGCAGCTTCCAGGAGGCGGAGGCCTCTGCTCTGCATACCTTGAACGGCAGCACAGCTTTCTGGACACCTGGGAGGCTAGCCGGGGCACCCTGTTCCCGGCAGGAACACTGAGTAACCCCAGGCGCACCTGGGTCTGCTAAGCAACATCCAGGCCCGTAGCCCTTTAGAGCCCCTCTGTGCACGCCGAGCGTAGGGAAACGCACTGCCCTCTCTTTTGGAGCAGCTTGGTTTCCTCAGCACTCGCACACGTTCACGAACACCGTTCTGGCACATCCCACATGGCGCGGAGGTCTTACACGTTGCCCTAATCGGAGCTGCGCTCAGAGTAACCCTCGTCTTCGCATTCCATCCAGGACCTCCTGACTGAAGGCACCGTGCCTCCTAGAGGACGGCGGCTTGGGTTCTTACTGCAATTCAAGTCCTGTTCCTTCTTTGGCACTGCAGGCAGCCCCAGGCCCAGAGGAGCAGCTACGGCGTTCCTTGCTTGAGACAGTTCGCTGGATGCGGGACTCCCTACTTCGATACGTTGACTCAGGGAAGGAAACACAGGGTGACCGGTGTCTCTTGGGACTCGTTAGAAACCACAGGGATGTACGCTGAGTGTGCCCATGAAAACGGGGTCCTGCTGGAACTAGCCCTGCTTTCCCATTTGGAGGGCGGCATTCATGCCTGCCTTGAAGCTCCCTGACATTCCCGGCTCCCGACAGGCCAGTGAGCCCTGGAAGAATGCTTCGGGGAAAATTATGAGTTTGCTCTCTCTAAACCAGGGGCTTCCGTGGCCGCGGTGGCGGTCCGCATGACAGGCTCTAGAGCTAAAGGGAACCTCAACGTGAGAACTCGCCTCCAGGTTAGGCCCTGAGTAGCCGTGCAGAAAGGGAGGCATGCAGCTCTTTCCAGGAGTTCTTAGTCGCTTTGCTTTAAAGGAAGTACACGTCCGGGGACTCCTAGGCCCCACGGGTGTGCATCATTTTCCCTCCAAGGTCACTGAGTGCCTCCAGACACCTGTGGGCCGGCTGAGCAACGTCGAGGTCCACTGGTTGATTCCCTCGGAGGACCCCTGTGCGTGCCGAGTGCTGGGCAACCACACACTGCGCGTTCCTTGGGTAGCGTTACATCTCCAGAGCCCTTGAACGCCCTCAGGACAACATGGCTGGTGAGTGCGAAGTGCCCAGGAAGACTCTGTCATGGCCCTTGTGTGAGCTGCCATGAGAGAACGCTGTGCTTGGAACACTGCGAGGCCCACCCTCGTACCTGAAGTCACTCTGCTGGAGGAGGAAGTCAGCATCTTAGCATGTTGTGTGGCTCCCGGCACACCCAGCGTGAACCCAGGCCTGGAAGTAAGGCCCTGATTTGCCGTGCAGTAGCGGAGGCGTGCTGCAGCTTCCAGGAGGCGGAGGCCTCTGCTCTGCATACCGTGAACGGCAGCACAGCTTTCTGGACACCTGGGAGGCTAGCCGGGGCACCCTGTTCCCGGCAGGAACACTGAGTAACCCCAGGCGCACCTGGGTCTGCTAAGCAACATCCAGGCCCGTAGCCCTTTAGAGCCCCTCTGTGCACGCCGAGCGTAGGGAAACGCACTGCCCTCTCTTTTGGAGCAGCTTGGTTTCCTCAGCACTCGCACACGTTCACGAACACCGTTCTGGCACATCCCACATGGCGCGGAGGTCTTACACGTTGCCCTAATCGGAGCTGCGCTCAGAGTAACCCTCGTCTTCGCATTCCATCCAGGACCTCCTGACTGAAGGCACCGTGCCTCCTAGAGGACGGCGGCTTGGGTTCTTACTGCAATTCAAGTCCTGTTCCTTCTTTGGCACTGCAGGCAGCCCCAGGCCCAGAGGAGCAGCTACGGCGTTCCTTGCTTGAGACAGTTCGCTGGATGCGGGACTCCCTACTTCGATACGTTGACTCAGGGAAGGAAACACAGGGTGACCGGTGTCTCTTGGGACTCGTTAGAAACCACAGGGATGTACGCTGAGTGTGCCCATGAAAACGGGGTCCTGCTGGAACTAGCCCTGCTTTCCCATTTGGAGGGCGGCATTCATGCCTGCCTTGAAGCTCCCTGACATTCCCGGCTCCCGACAGGCCAGTGAGCCCTGGAAGAATGCTTCGGGGAAAATTATGAGTTTGCTCTCTCTAAACCAGGGGCTTCCGTGGCCGCGGTGGCGGTCCGCATGACAGGCTCTAGAGCTAAAGGGAACCTCAACGTGAGAACTCGCCTCCAGGTTAGGCCCTGAGTAGCCGTGCAGAAAGGGAGGCATGCAGCTCTTTCCAGGAGTTCTTAGTCGCTTTGCTTTAAAGGAAGTACACGTCCGGGGACTCCTAGGCCCCACGGGTGTGCATCATTTTCCCTCCAAGGTCACTGAGTGCCTCCAGACACCTGTGGGCCGGCTGAGCAACGTCGAGGTCCACTGGTTGATTCCCTCGGAGGACCCCTGTGCGTGCCGAGTGCTGGGCAACCACACACTGCGCGTTCCTTGGGTAGCGTTACATCTCCAGAGCCCTCGAACGCCCTCAAGATAACATGGCTGGTGAGTGCGAAGTGCCCAGGAAGACTCTGTCATGGCCCTTGCGTGAGCTGCCATGAGAGAACGCTGTGCTTGGAACACTGCGAGGCCCACCCTCGTACCTGAAGTCACTCTGCTGGAGGAGGAAGTCAGCATCTTAGCATGTTGTGTGGCTCCCGGCACACCCAGCGTGAACCCAGGCCTGGAAGTAAGGCCCTGATTTGCCGTGCAGTAGCGGAGGCGTGCTGCAGCTTCCAGGAGGCGGAGGCCTCTGCTCTGCATACCTTGAACGGCAGCACAGCTTTCTGGACACCTGGGAGGCTAGCCGGGGCACCCTGTTCCCGGCAGGAACACTGAGTAACCCCAGGCGCACCTGGGTCTGCTAAGCAACATCCAGGCCCGTAGCCCTTTAGAGCCCCTCTGTGCACGCCGAGCATAGGGAAACGCACTGCCCTCTCTTTTGGAGCAGCTTGGTTTCCTCAGCACTCGCACACGTTCACGAACACCGTTCTGGCACATCCCACATGGCGCGGAGGTCTTACGCGTTGCCCTAATCGGAGCTGCGCTCAGAGTAACCCTCGTCTTCGCATTCCATCCAGGACCTCCTGACTGAAGGCACCGTGCCTCCTAGAGGACGGCGGCTTGGGTTCTTACTGCAATTCAAGTCCTGTTCCTTCTTTGGCACTGCAGGCAGCCCCAGGCCCAGAGGAGCAGCTACGGCGTTCCTTGCTTGAGACAGTTCGCTGGATGCGGGACTCCCTACTTCGATACGTTGACTCAGGGAAGGAAACACAGGGTGACCGGTGTCTCTTGGGACTCGTTAGAAACCACAGGGATGTACGCTGAGTGTGCCCATGAAAACGGGGTCCTGCTGGAAGTAGCCCTGCTTTCCCATTTGGAGGGCGGCATTCATGCCTGCCTTGAAGCTCCCTGACATTCCCGGCTCCCGACAGGCCAGTGAGCCCTGGAAGAATGCTTCGGGGAAAATTATGAGTTTGCTCTCTCTAAACCAGGGGCTTCCGTGGCCGCGGTGGCGGTCCGCATGACAGGCTCTAGAGCTAAAGGGAACCTCAACGTGAGAACTCGCCTCCAGGTTAGGCCCTGAGTAGCCGTGCAGAAAGGGAGGCATGCAGCTCTTTCCAGGAGTTCTTAGTCGCTTTGCTTTAAAGGAAGTACACGTCCGGGGACTCCTAGGCCCCACGGGTGTGCATCATTTTCCCTCCAAGGTCACTGAGTGCCTCCAGACACCTGTGGGCCGGCTGAGCAACGTCGAGGTCCACTGGTTGATTCCCTCGGAGGACCCCTGTGCGTGCCGAGTGCTGGGCAACCACACACTGCGCGTTCCTTGGGTAGCGTTACATCTCCAGAGCCCTCGAACGCCCTCAGGACAACATGGCTGGTGAGTGCGAAGTGCCCAGGAAGACTCTGTCATGGCCCTTGCGTGAGCTGCCATGAGAGAACGCTGTGCTTGGAACACTGCGAGGCCCACCCTCGTACCTGAAGTCACTCTGCTGGAGGAGGAAGTCAGCATCTTAGCATGTTGTGTGGCTCCCGGCACACCCAGCGTGAACCCAGGCCTGGAAGTAAGGCCCTGATTTGCCGTGCAGTAGCGGAGGCGTGCTGCAGCTTCCAGGAGGCGGAGGCCTCTGCTCTGCATACCTTGAACGGCAGCACAGCTTTCTGGACACCTGGGAGGCTAGCCGGGGCACCCTGTTCCCGGCAGGAACACTGAGTAACCCCAGGCGCACCTGGGTCTGCTAAGCAACATCCAGGCCCGTAGCCCTTTAGAGCCCCTCTGTGCACGCCGAGCGTAGGGAAACGCACTGCCCTCTCTTTTGGAGCAGCTTGGTTTCCTCAGCACTCGCACACGTTCACGAACACCGTTCTGGCACATCCCACATGGCGCGGAGGTCTTACGCGTTGCCCTAATCGGAGCTGCGCTCAGAGTAACCCTCGTCTTCGCATTCCATCCAGGACCTCCTGACTGAAGGCACCGTGCCTCCTAGAGGACGGCGGCTTGGGTTCTTACTGCAATTCAAGTCCTGTTCCTTCTTTGGCACTGCAGGCAGCCCCAGGCCCAGAGGAGCAGCTACGGCGTTCCTTGCTTGAGACAGTTCGCTGGATGCGGGACTCCCTACTTCGATACGTTGACTCAGGGAAGGAAACACAGGGTGACCGGTGTCTCTTGGGACTCGTTAGAAACCACAGGGATGTACGCTGAGTGTGCCCATGAAAACGGGGTCCTGCTGGAACTAGCCCTGCTTTCCCATTTGGAGGGCGGCATTCATGCCTGCCTTGAAGCTCCCTGACATTCCCGGCTCCCGACAGGCCAGTGAGCCCTGGAAGAATGCTTCGGGGAAAATTATGAGTTTGCTCTCTCTAAACCAGGGGCTTCCGTGGCCGCGGTGGCGGTCCGCATGACAGGCTCTAGAGCTAAAGGGAACCTCAACGTGAGAACTCGCCTCCAGGTTAGGCCCTGAGTAGCCGTGCAGAAAGGGAGGCATGCAGCTCTTTCCAGGAGTTCTTAGTCGCTTTGCTTTAAAGGAAGTACACGTCCGGGGACTCCTAGGCCCCACGGGTGTGCATCATTTTCCCTCCAAGGTCACTGAGTGCCTCCAGACACCTGTGGGCCGGCTGAGCAACGTCGAGGTCCACTGGTTGATTCCCTCGGAGGACCCCTGTGCGTGCCGAGTGCTGGGCAACCACACACTGCGCGTTCCTTGGGTAGCGTTACATCTCCAGAGCCCTCGAACGCCCTCAGGACAACATGGCTGGTGAGTGCGAAGTGCCCAGGAAGACTCTGTCATGGCCCTTGTGTGAGCTGCCATGAGAGAACGCTGTGCTTGGAACACTGCGAGGCCCACCCTCGTACCTGAAGTCACTCTGCTGGAGGAGGAAGTCAGCATCTTAGCATGTTGTGTGGCTCCCGGCACACCCAGCGTGAACCCAGGCCTGGAAGTAAGGCCCTGATTTGCCGTGCAGTAGCGGAGGCGTGCTGCAGCTTCCAGGAGGCGGAGGCCTCTGCTCTGCATACCTTGAACGGCAGCACAGCTTTCTGGACACCTGGGAGGCTAGCCGGGGCACCCTGTTCCCGGCAGGAACACTGAGTAACCCCAGGCGCACCTGGGTCTGCTAAGCAACATCCAGGCCCGTAGCCCTTTAGAGCCCCTCTGTGCACGCCGAGCGTAGGGAAACGCACTGCCCTCTCTTTTGGAGCAGCTTGGTTTCCTCAGCACTCGCACACGTTCACGAACACCGTTCTGGCACATCCCACATGGCGCGGAGGTCTTACGCGTTGCCCTAATCGGAGCTGCGCTCAGAGTAACCCTCGTCTTCGCATTCCATCCAGGACCTCCTGACTGAAGGCACCGTGCCTCCTAGAGGACGGCGGCTTGGGTTCTTACTGCAATTCAAGTCCTGTTCCTTCTTTGGCACTGCAGGCAGCCCCAGGCCCAGAGGAGCAGCTACGGCGTTCCTTGCTTGAGACAGTTCGCTGGATGCGGGACTCCCTACTTCGATACGTTGACTCAGGGAAGGAAACACAGGGTGACCGGTGTCTCTTGGGACTCGTTAGAAACCACAGGGATGTACGCTGAGTGTGCCCATGAAAACGGGGTCCTGCTGGAAGTAGCCCTGCTTTCCCATTTGGAGGGCGGCATTCATGCCTGCCTTGAAGCTCCCTGACATTCCCGGCTCCCGACAGGCCAGTGAGCCCTGGAAGAATGCTTCGGGGAAAATTATGAGTTTGCTCTCTCTAAACCAGGGGCTTCCGTGGCCGCGGTGGCGGTCCGCATGACAGGCTCTAGAGCTAAAGGGAACCTCAACGTGAGAACTCGCCTCCAGGTTAGGCCCTGAGTAGCCGTGCAGAAAGGGAGGCATGCAGCTCTTTCCAGGAGTTCTTAGTCGCTTTGCTTTAAAGGAAGTACACGTCCGGGGACTCCTAGGCCCCACGGGTGTGCATCATTTTCCCTCCAAGGTCACTGAGTGCCTCCAGACACCTGTGGGCCGGCTGAGCAACGTCGAGGTCCACTGGTTGATTCCCTCGGAGGACCCCTGTGCGTGCCGAGTGCTGGGCAACCACACACTGCGCGTTCCTTGGGTAGCGTTACATCTCCAGAGCCCTCGAACGCCCTCAGGACAACATGGCTGGTGAGTGCGAAGTGCCCAGGAAGACTCTGTCATGGCCCTTGTGTGAGCTGCCATGAGAGAACTCTGTGCTTGGAACACTGCGAGGCCCGCCCTCGTACCTGAAGTCACTCTGCTGGAGGAGGAAGTCAGCATCTTAGCATGTTGTGTGGCTCCCGGCACACCCAGCGTGAACCCAGGCCTGGAAGTAAGGCCCTGATTTGCCGTGCAGTAGCGGAGGCGTGCTGCAGCTTCCAGGAGGCGGAGGCCTCTGCTCTGCATACCTTGAACGGCAGCACAGCTTTCTGGACACCTGGGAGGCTAGCCGGGGCACCCTGTTCCCGGCAGGAACACTGAGTAACCCCAGGCGCACCTGGGTCTGCTAAGCAACATCCAGGCCCGTAGCCCTTTAGAGCCCCTCTGTGCACGTCGAGCGTAGGGAAACGCACTGCCCTCTCTTTTGGAGCAGCTTGGTTTCCTCAGCACTCGCACACGTTCACGAACACCGTTCTGGCACATCCCACATGGCGCGGAGGTCTTACGCGTTGCCCTAATCGGAGCTGCGCTCAGAGTAACCCTCGTCTTCGCATTCCATCCAGGACCTCCTGACTGAAGGCACCGTGCCTCCTAGAGGACGGCGGCTTGGGTTCTTACTGCAATTCAAGTCCTGTTCCTTCTTTGGCACTGCAGGCAGCCCCAGGCCCAGAGGAGCAGCTACGGCGTTCCTTGCTTGAGACAGTTCGCTGGATGCGGGACTCCCTACTTCGATAAGTTGACTCAGGGAAGGAAACACAGGGTGACCGGTGTATCTTGGGACTCGTTAGAAACCACAGGGATGTACGCTGAGTGTGCCCATGAAAACGGGGTCCTGCTGGAACTAGCCCTGCTTTCCCATGTGGAGGGCGGCATTCATGCCTGCCTTGAAGCTCCCTGACATTCCCGGCTCCCGACAGGCCAGTGAGCCCTGGAAGAATGCTTCGGGGAAAATTATGAGTTTGCTCTCTCTAAACCAGGGGCTTCCGTGGCCGCGGTGGCGGTCCGCATGACAGGCTCTAGAGCTAAAGGGAACCTCAACGTGAGAACTCGCCTCCAGGTTAGGCCCTGAGTAGCCGTGCAGAAAGGGAGGCATGCAGCTCTTTCCAGGAGTTCTTAGTCGCTTTGCTTTAAAGGAAGTACACGTCCGGGGACTCCTAGGCCCCACGGGTGTGCATCATTTTCCCTCCAAGGTCACTGAGTGCCTCCAGACACCTGTGGGCCGGCTGAGCAACGTCGAGGTCCACTGGTTGATTCCCTCGGAGGACCCCTGTGCGTGCCGAGTGCTGGGCAACCACACACTGCGCGTTCCTTGGGTAGCGTTACATCTCCAGAGCCCTCGAACGCCCTCACGACAACATGGCTGGTGAGTGCGAAGTGCCCAGGAAGACTCTGTCATGGCCCTTGTGTGAGCTGCCATGAGAGAACGCTGTGCTTGGAACACTGCGAGGCCCGCCCTCGTACATGAAGTCACTCTGCTGGAGGAGGAAGTCAGCATCTTAGCATGCTGTGTGGCTCCCGGCACACCCAGCGTGAACCCAGGCCTGGAAGTAAGGCCCTGATTTGCCGTGCAGTAGCGGAGGCGTGCTGCAGCTTCCAGGAGGCGGAGGCCTCTGCTCTGCATACCTTGAACGGCAGCACAGCTTTCTGGACACCTGGGAGGCTAGCCGGGGCACCCTGTTCCCGGCAGGAACACTGAGTAACCCCAGGCGCACCTGGGTCTGCTAAGCAACATCCAGGCCCGTAGCCCTTTAGAGCCCCTCTGTGCACGCCGAGCGTAGGGAAACGCACTGCCCTCTCTGTTGGAGCAGCTTGGTTTCCTCAGCACTCGCACACGTTCACGAACACCGTTCTGGCACATCCCACATGGCGCGGAGGTCTTACGCGTTGCCCTAATCGGAGCTGCGCTCAGAGTAACCCTCGTCTTCGCATTCCATCCAGGACCTCCTGACTGAAGGCACCGTGCCTCCTAGAGGACGGCGGCTTGGGTTCTTACTGCAATTCAAGTCCTGTTCCTTCTTTGGCACTGCAGGCAGCCCCAGGCCCAGAGGAGCAGCTACGGCGTTCCTTGCTTGAGACAGTTCGCTGGATGCGGGACTCCCTACTTCGATACGTTGACTCAGGGAAGGAAACACAGGGTGACCGGTGTCTCTTGGGACTCGTTAGAAACCACAGGGATGTACGCTGAGTGTGCCCATGAAAACGGGGTCCTGCTGGAAGTAGCCCTGCTTTCCCATTTGGAGGGCGGCATTCATGCCTGCCTTGAAGCTCCCTGACATTCCCGGCTCCCGACAGGCCAGTGAGCCCTGGAAGAATGCTTCGGGGAAAATTATGAGTTTGCTCTCTCTAAACCAGGGGCTTCCGTGGCCGCGGTGGCGGTCCGCATGACAGGCTCTAGAGCTAAAGGGAACCTCAACGTGAGAACTCGCCTCCAGGTTAGGCCCTGAGTAGCCGTGCAGAAAGGGAGGCATGCAGCTCTTTCCAGGAGTTCTTAGTCGCTTTGCTTTAAAGGAAGTACACGTCCGGGGACTCCTAGGCCCCACGGGTGTGCATCATTTTCCCTCCAAGGTCACTGAGTGCCTCCAGACACCTGTGGGCCGGCTGAGCAACGTCGAGGTCCACTGGTTGATTCCCTCGGAGGACCCCTGTGCGTGCCGAGTGCTGGGCAACCACACACTGCGCGTTCCTTGGGTAGCGTTACATCTCCAGAGCCCTCGAAAGCCCTCACGACAACATGGCTGGTGAGTGCGAAGTGCCCAGGAAGACTCTGTCATGGCCCTTGTGTGAGCTGCCATGAGAGAACGCTGTGCTTGGAACACTGCGAGGCCCGCCCTCGTACCTGAAGTCACTCTGCTCGAGGACGAAGTCAGCATCTTAGCATGCTGTGTGGCTCCCGGCACACCCAGCGCGAACCCATGCCTGGAAGTAAGGCCCTGATTTGCCGTGCAGAAGCGGAGGCGTGCTGCAGCTTCCAGGAGGCGGAGGCCTCTGCTCTGCATACCTTGAACGGCAGCACAGCTTTCTGGACACCTGGGAGGCTAGCCGGGGCACCCTGTTCCCAGCAGGAACACTGAGTAACCCCAGGCGCACCTGGGTCTGCTAAGCAACATCCAGGCCCGTAGCCCTTTAGAGCCCCTCTGTGCACGCCGAGCGTAGGGAAACGCACTGCCCTCTCTGTTGGAGCAGCTTGGTTTCCTCAGCACTCGCACACGTTCACGAACACCGTTCTGGCACATCCCACATGGCGCGGAGGTCTTACGCGTTGCCCTAATCGGAGCTGCGCTCAGAGTAACCCTCGTCTTCGCATTCCATCCAGGACCTCCTGACTGAAGGCACCGTGCCTCCTAGAGGATGGCGGCTTGGGTTCTTACTGCAATTCAAGTCCTGTTCCTTCTTTGGCACTGCAGGCAGCCCCAGGCCCAGAGGAGCAGCTACGGCGTTCCTTGCTTGAGACAGTTCTCTGGATGCGGGACTCCCTACTTCGATAAGTTGACTCAGGGAAGGAAACACAGGGTAACTGGTGTCTCTTGGGACTCGTTAGAAACCACAGGGATGTACGCTGAGTGTGCCCATGAAAACGGGGTCCTGCTGGAACTAGCCCTGCTTTCCCATTTGGAGGGCGGCATTCATGCCTGCCTTGAAGCTCCCTGACATTCCCGGCTCCCGACAGGCCAGTGAGCCCTGGAAGAATGCTTCGGGGAAAATTATGAGTTTGCTCTCTCTAAACCAGGGGCTTCCGTGGCCGCGGTGGCGGTCCGCATGACAGGCTCTAGAGCTAAAGGGAACCTCAACGTGAGAACTCGCCTCCAGGTTAGGCCCTGAGTAGCCGTGCAGAAAGGGAGGCATGCAGCTCTTTCCAGGAGTTCTTAGTCGCTTTGCTTTAAAGGAAGTACACGTCCGGGGACTCCTAGGCCCCACGGGTGTGCATCATTTTCCCTCCAAGGTCACTGAGTGCCTCCAGACACCTGTGGGCCGGCTGAGCAACGTCGAGGTCCACTGGTTGATTCCCTCGGAGGACCCCTGTGCGTGCCGAGTGCTGGGCAACCACACACTGCGCGTTCCTTGGGTAGCGTTACATCTCCAGAGCCCTCGAACGCCCTCAGGACAACATGGCTGGTGAGTGCGAAGTGCCCAGGAAGACTCTGTCATGGCCCTTGTGTGAGCTGCCATGAGAGAACGCTGTGCTTGGAACACTGCGAGGCCCACCCTCGTACCTGAAGTCACTCTGCTGGAGGAGGAAGTCAGCATCTTAGCATGCTGTGTGGCTCCCGGCACACCCAGCGTGAACCCAGGCCTGGAAGTAAGGCCCTGATTTGCCGTGCAGTAGCGGAGGCGTGCTGCAGCTTCCAGGAGGCGGAGGCCTCTGCTCTGCATACCTTGAACGGCAGCACAGCTTTCTGGACACCTGGGAGGCTAGCCGGGGCACCCTGTTCCCGGCAGGAACACTGAGTAACCCCAGGCGCACCTGGGTCTGCTAAGCAACATCCAGGCCCGTAGCCCTTTAGAGCCCCTCTGTGCACGCCGAGCGTAGGGAAACGCACTGCCCTCTCTGTTGGAGCAGCTTGGTTTCCTCAGCACTCGCACACGTTCACGAACACCGTTCTGGCACATCCCACATGGCGCGGAGGTCTTACGCGTTGCCCTAATCGGAGCTGCGCTCAGAGTAACCCTCGTCTTCGCATTCCATCCAGGACCTCCTGACTGAAGGCACCGTGCCTCCTAGAGGACGGCGGCTTGGGTTCTTACTGCAATTCAAGTCCTGTTCCTTCTTTGGCACTGCAGGCAGCCCCAGGCCCAGAGGAGCAGCTACGGCGTTCCTTGCTTGAGACAGTTCGCTGGATGCGGGACTCCCTACTTCGATACGTTGACTCAGGGAAGGAAACACAGGGTGACCGGTGTCTCTTGGGACTCGTTAGAAACCACAGGGATGTACGCTGAGTGTGCCCATGAAAACGGGGTCCTGCTGGAAGTAGCCCTGCTTTCCCATTTGGAGGGCGGCATTCATGCCTGCCTTGAAGCTCCCTGACATTCCCGGCTCCCGACAGGCCAGTGAGCCCTGGAAGAATGCTTCGGGGAAAATTATGAGTTTGCTCTCTCTAAACCAGGGGCTTCCGTGGCCGCGGTGGCGGTCCGCATGACAGGCTCTAGAGCTAAAGGGAACCTCAACGTGAGAACTCGCCTCCAGGTTAGGCCCTGAGTAGCCGTGCAGAAAGGGAGGCATGCAGCTCTTTCCAGGAGTTCTTAGTCGCTTTGCTTTAAAGGAAGTACACGTCCGGGGACTCCTAGGCCCCACGGGTGTGCATCATTTTCCCTCCAAGGTCACTGAGTGCCTCCAGACACCTGTGGGCCGGCTGAGCAACGTCGAGGTCCACTGGTTGATTCCCTCGGAGGACCCCTGTGCGTGCCGAGTGCTGGGTAACCACACACTGCGCGTTCCTTGGGTAGCGTTACATCTCCAGAGCCCTCGAACGCCCTCAAGATAACATGGCTGGTGAGTGCGAAGTGCCCAGGAAGACTCTGTCATGGCCCTTGTGTGAGCTGCCATGAGAGAACGCTGTGCTTGGAACACTGCGAGGCCCACCCTCGTACCTGAAGTCACTCTGCTGGAGGAGGAAGTCAGCATCTTAGCATGTTGTGTGGCTCCCGGCACACCCAGCGTGAACCCAGGCCTGGAAGTAAGGCCCTGATTTGCCGTGCAGTAGCGGAGGCGTGCTGCAGCTTCCAGGAGGCGGAGGCCTCTGCTCTGCATACCTTGAACGGCAGCACAGCTTTCTGGACACCTGGGAGGCTAGCCGGGGCACCCTGTTCCCGGCAGGAACACTGAGTAACCCCAGGCGCACCTGGGTCTGCTAAGCAACATCCAGGCCCGTAGCCCTTTAGAGCCCCTCTGTGCACGCCGAGCGTAGGGAAACGCACTGCCCTCTCTTTTGGAGCAGCTTGGTTTCCTCAGCACTCGCACACGTTCACGAACACCGTTCTGGCACATCCCACATGGCGCGGAGGTCTTACGCGTTGCCCTAATCGGAGCTGCGCTCAGAGTAACCCTCGTCTTCGCATTCCATCCAGGACCTCCTGACTGAAGGCATCGTGCCTCCTAGAGGACGGCGGCTTGGGTTCTTACTGCAATTCAAGTCCTGTTCCTTCTTTGGCACTGCAGGCAGCCCCAGGCCCAGAGGAGCAGCTACGGCGTTCCTTGCTTGAGACAGTTCGCTGGATGCGGGACTCCCTACTTCGATACGTTGACTCAGGGAAGGAAACACAGGGTGACCGGTGTCTCTTGGGACTCGTTAGAAACCACAGGGATGTACGCTGAGTGTGCCCATGAAAACGGGGTCCTGCTGGAACTAGCCCTGCTTTGCCATTTGGAGGGCGGCATTCATGCCTGCCTTGAAGCTCCCTGACATTCCCGGCTCCCGACAGGCCAGTGAGCCCTGGAAGAATGCTTCGGGGAAAATTATGAGTTTGCTCTCTCTAAACCAGGGGCTTCCGTGGCCGCGGTGGCGGTCCGCATGACAGGCTCTAGAGCTAAAGGGAACCTCAACGTGAGAACTCGCCTCCAGGTTAGGCCCTGAGTAGCCGTGCAGAAAGGGAGGCATGCAGCTCTTTCCAGGAGTTCTTAGTCGCTTTGCTTTAAAGGAAGTACACGTCCGGGGACTCCTAGGCCCCACGGGTGTGCATCATTTTCCCTCCAAGGTCACTGAGTGCCTCCAGACACCTGTGGGCCGGCTGAGCAACGTCGAGGTCCACTGGTTGATTCCCTCGGAGGACCCCTGTGCGTGCCGAGTGCTGGGCAACCACACACTGCGCGTTCCTTGGGTAGCGTTACATCTCCAGAGCCCTCGAACGCCCTCAGGACAACATGGCTGGTGAGTGCGAAGTGCCCAGGAAGACTCTGTCATGGCCCTTGTGTGAGCTGCCATGAGAGAACGCTGTGCTTGGAACACTGCGAGGCCCACCCTCGTACCTGAAGTCACTCTGCTGGAGGAGGAAGTCAGCATCTTAGCATGTTGTGTGGCTCCCGGCACACCCAGCGTGAACCCAGGCCTGGAAGTAAGGCCCTGATTTGCCGTGCAGTAGCGGAGGCGTGCTGCAGCTTCCAGGAGGCGGAGGCCTCTGCTCTGCATACCTTGAACGGCAGCACAGCTTTCTGGACACCTGGGAGGCTAGCCGGGGCACCCTGTTCCCGGCAGGAACACTGAGTAACCCCAGGCGCACCTGGGTCTGCTAAGCAACATCCAGGCCCGTAGCCCTTTAGAGCCCCTCTGTGCACGCCGAGCGTAGGGAAACGCACTGCCCTCTCTTTTGGAGCAGCTTGGTTTCCTCAGCACTCGCACACGTTCACGAACACCGTTCTGGCACATCCCACATGGCGCGGAGGTCTTACGCGTTGCCCTAATCGGAGCTGCGCTCAGAGTAACCCTCGTCTTCGCATTCCATCCAGGACCTCCTGACTGAAGGCACCGTGCCTCCTAGAGGACGGCGGCTTGGGTTCTTACTGCAATTCAAGTCCTGTTCCTTCTTTGGCACTGCAGGCAGCCCCAGGCCCAGAGGAGCAGCTACGGCGTTCCTTGCTTGAGACAGTTCGCTGGATGCGGGACTCCCTACTTCGATACGTTGACTCAGGGAAGGAAACACAGGGTGACCGGTGTCTCTTGGGACTCGTTAGAAACCACAGGGATGTACGCTGAGTGTGCCCATGAAAACGGGGTCCTGCTGGAACTAGCCCTGCTTTGCCATTTGGAGGGCGGCATTCATGCCTGCCTTGAAGCTCCCTGACATTCCCGGCTCCCGACAGGCCAGTGAGCCCTGGAAGAATGCTTCGGGGAAAATTATGAGTTTGCTCTCTCTAAACCAGGGGCTTCCGTGGCCGCGGTGGCGGTCCGCATGACAGGCTCTAGAGCTAAAGGGAACCTCAACGTGAGAACTCGCCTCCAGGTTAGGCCCTGAGTAGCCGTGCAGAAAGGGAGGCATGCAGCTCTTTCCAGGAGTTCTTAGTCGCTTTGCTTTAAAGGAAGTACACGTCCGGGGACTCCTAGGCCCCACGGGTGTGCATCATTTTCCCTCCAAGGTCACTGAGTGCCTCCAGACACCTGTGGGCCGGCTGAGCAACGTCGAGGTCCACTGGTTGATTCCCTCGGAGGACCCCTGTGCGTGCCGAGTGCTGGGCAACCACACACTGCGCGTTCCTTGGGTAGCGTTACATCTCCAGAGCCCTCGAACGCCCTCAGGACAACATGGCTGGTGAGTGCGAAGTGCCCAGGAAGACTCTGTCATGGCCCTTGTGTGAGCTGCCATGAGAGAACGCTGTGCTTGGAACACTGCGAGGCCCGCCCTCCTACCTGAAGTCACTCTGCTGGAGGAGGAAGTCAGCATCTTAGCATGTTGTGTGGCTCCCGGCACACCCAGCGTGAACCCAGGCCTGGAAGTAAGGCCCTGATTTGCCGTGCAGTAGCGGAGGCGTGCTGCAGCTTCCAGGAGGCGGAGGCCTCTGCTCTGCATACCTTGAACGGCAGCACAGCTTTCTGGACACCTGGGAGGCTAGCCGGGGCACCCTGTTCCCGGCAGGAACACTGAGTAACCCCAGGCGCACCTGGGTCTGCTAAGCAACATCCAGGCCCGTAGCCCTTTAGAGCCCCTCTGTGCACGTCGAGCGTAGGGAAACGCACTGCCCTCTCTGTTGGAGCAGCTTGGTTTCCTCAGCACTCGCACACGTTCACGAACACCGTTCTGGCACATCCCACATGGCGCGGAGGTCTTACGCGTTGCCCTAATCGGAGCTGCGCTCAGAGTAACCCTCGTCTTCGCATTCCATCCAGGACCTCCTGACTGAAGGCACCGTGCCTCCTAGAGGACGGCGGCTTGGGTTCTTACTGCAATTCAAGTCCTGTTCCTTCTTTGGCACTGCAGGCAGCCCCAGGCCCAGAGGAGCAGCTACGGCGTTCCTTGCTTGAGACAGTTCGCTGGATGCGGGACTCCCTACTTCGATAAGTTGACTCAGGGAAGGAAACACAGGGTGACCGGTGTCTCTTGGGACTCGTTAGAAACCACAGGGATGTACGCTGAGTGTGCCCATGAAAATGGGGTCCTGCTGGAAGTAGCCCTGCTTTCCCATTTGGAGGGCGGCATTCATGCCTGCCTTGAAGCTCCCTGACATTCCCGGCTCCCGACAGGCCAGTGAGCCCTGGAAGAATGCTTCGGGGAAAATTATGAGTTTGCTCTCTCTAAACCAGGGGCTTCCGTGGCCGCGGTGGCGGTCCGCATGACAGGCTCTAGAGCTAAAGGGAACCTCAACGTGAGAACTCGCCTCCAGGTTAGGCCCTGAGTAGCCGTGCAGAAAGGGAGGCATGCAGCTCTTTCCAGGAGTTCTTAGTCGCTTTGCTTTAAAGGAAGTACACGTCCGGGGACTCCTAGGCCCCACGGGTGTGCATCATTTTCCCTCCAAGGTCACTGAGTGCCTCCAGACACCTGTGGGCCGGCTGAGCAACGTCGAGGTCCACTGGTTGATTCCCTCGGAGGACCCCTGTGCGTGCCGAGTGCTGGGCAACCACACACTGCGCGTTCCTTGGGTAGCGTTACATCTCCAGAGCCCTCGAACGCCCTCAGGACAACATGGCTGGTGAGTGCGAAGTGCCCAGGAAGACTCTGTCATGGCCCTTGTGTGAGCTGCCATGAGAGAACGCTGTGCTTGGAACACTGCGAGGCCCACCCTCGTACCTGAAGTCACTCTGCTGGAGGAGGAAGTCAGCATCTTAGCATGTTGTGTGGCTCCCGGCACACCCAGCGTGAACCCAGGCCTGGAAGTAAGGCCCTGATTTGCCGTGCAGTAGCGGAGGCGTGCTGCAGCTTCCAGGAGGCGGAGGCCTCTGCTCTGCATACCTTGAACGGCAGCACAGCTTTCTGGACACCTGGGAGGCTAGCCGGGGCACCCTGTTCCCGGCAGGAACACTGAGTAACCCCAGACGCACCTGGGTCTGCTAAGCAACATCCAGGCCCGTAGCCCTTTAGAGCCCCTCTGTGCACGCCGAGCGTAGGGAAACGCACTGCCCTCTCTTTTGGAGCAGCTTGGTTTCCTCAGCACTCGCACACGTTCACGAACACCGTTCTGGCACATCCCACATGGCGCGGAGGTCTTACGCATTGCCCTAATCGGAGCTGCGCTCAGAGTAACCCTCGTCTTCGCATTCCATCCAGGACCTCCTGACTGAAGGCACCGTGCCTCCTAGAGGACGGCGGCTTGGATTCTTACTGCAATTCAAGTCCTGTTCCTTCTTTGGCACTGCAGGCAGCCCCAGGCCCAGAGGAGCAGCTACGGCGTTCCTTGCTTGAGACAGTTCGCTGGATGCGGGACTCCCTACTTCGATAAGTTGACTCAGGGAAGGAAACACAGGGTAACCGGTGTCTCTTGGGACTCGTTAGAAACCACAGGGATGTACGCTGAGTGTGCCCATGAAAACGGGGTCCTGCTGGAACTAGCCCTGCTTTCCCATTTGGAGGGCGGCATTCATGCCTGCCTTGAAGCTCCCTGACATTCCCGGCTCCCGACAGGCCAGTGAGCCCTGGAAGAATGCTTCGGGGAAAATTATGAGTTTGCTCTCTCTAAACCAGGGGCTTCCGTGGCCGCGGTGGCGGTCCGCATGACAGGCTCTAGAGCTAAAGGGAACCTCAACGTGAGAACTCGCCTCCAGGTTAGGCCCTGAGTAGCCGTGCAGAAAGGGAGGCATGCAGCTCTTTCCAGGAGTTCTTAGTCGTTTTGCTTTAAAGGAAGTACACGTCCGGGGACTCCTAGGCCCCACGGGTGTGCATCATTTTCCCTCCAAGGTCACTGAGTGCCTCCAGACACCTGTGGGCCGGCTGAGCAACGTCGAGGTCCACTGGTTGATTCCCTCGGAGGACCCCTGTGCGTGCCGAGTGCTGGGCAACCACACACTGCGCGTTCCTTGGGTAGCGTTACATCTCCAGAGCCCTCGAACGCCCCCAAGACAACATGGCTGGTGAGTGCGAAGTGCCCAGGAAGACTCTGTCATGGCCCTTGTGTGAGCTGCCATGAGAGAACGCTGTGCTTGGAACACTGCGAGGCCCGCCCTCGTACCTGAAGTCACTCTGCTGGAGGAGGAAGTCAGCATCTTAGCATGTTGTGTGGCTCCCGGCACACCCAGCGTGAACCCAGGCCTGGAAGTAAGGCCCTGATTTGCCGTGCAGTAGCGGAGGCGTGCTGCAGCTTCCAGGAGGCGGAGGCCTCTGCTCTGCATACCTTGAACGGCAGCACAGCTTTCTGGACACCTGGGAGGCTAGCCGGGGCACCCTGTTCCCGGCAGGAACACTGAGTAACCCCAGGCGCACCTGGGTCTGCTAAGCAACATCCAGGCCCGTAGCCCTTTAGAGCCCCTCTGTGCACGCCGAGCGTAGGGAAACGCACTGCCCTCTCTTTTGGAGCAGCTTGGTTTCCTCAGCACTCGCACACGTTCACGAACACCGTTCTGGCACATCCCACATGGCGCGGAGGTCTTACGCGTTGCCCTAATCGGAGCTGCGCTCAGAGTAACCCTCGTCTTCGCATTCCATCCAGGACCTCCTGACTGAAGGCACCGTGCCTCCTAGAGGACGGCGGCTTGGGTTCTTACTGCAATTCAAGTCCTGTTCCTTCTTTGGCACTGCAGGCAGCCCCAGGCCCAGAGGAGCAGCTACAGCGTTCCTTGCTTGAGACAGTTCGCTGGATGCGGGACTCCCTACTTCGATAAGTTGACTCAGGGAAGGAAACACAGGGTAACCGGTGTCTCTTGGGACTCGTTAGAAACCACAGGGATGTACGCTGAGTGTGCCCATGAAAACGGGGTCCTGCTGGAAGTAGCCCTGCTTTCCCATTTGGAGGGCGGCATTCATGCCTGCCTTGAAGCTCCCTGACATTCCCGGCTCCCGACAGGCCAGTGAGCCCTGGAAGAATGCTTCGGGGAAAATTATGAGTTTGCTCTCTCTAAACCAGGGGCTTCCGTGGCCGCGGTGGCGGTCCGCATGACAGGCTCTAGAGCTAAAGGGAACCTCAACGTGAGAACTCGCCTCCAGGTTAGGCCCTGAGTAGCCGTGCAGAAAGGGAGGCATGCAGCTCTTTCCAGGAGTTCTTAGTCGCTTTGCTTTAAAGGAAGTACACGTCCGGGGACTCCTAGGCCCCACGGGTGTGCATCATTTTCCCTCCAAGGTCACTGAGTGCCTCCAGACACCTGTGGGCCGGCTGAGCAACGTCGAGGTCCACTGGTTGATTCCCTCGGAGGACCCCTGTGCGTGCCGAGTGCTGGGCAACCACACACTGCGCGTTCCTTGGGTAGCGTTACATCTCCAGAGCCCTCGAACGCCCTCACGACAACAAGGCTGGTGAGTGCGAAGTGCCCAGGAAGACTCTGTCATGGCCCTTGTGTGAGCTGCCATGAGAGAACGCTGTGCTTGGAACACTGCGAGGCCCACCCTCGTACCTGAAGTCACTCTGCTCGAGGAGGAAGTCAGCATCTTAGCATGCTGTGTGGCTCCCGGCACACCCAGCGCGAACCCATGCCTGGAAGTAAGGCCCTGATTTGCCGTGCAGAAGCGGAGGCGTGCTGCAGCTTCCAGGAGGCGGAGGCCTCTGCTCTGCATACCTTGAACGGCAGCACAGCTTTCTGGACACCTGGGAGGCTAGCCGGGGCACCCTGTTCCCGGCAGGAACACTGAGTAACCCCAGGCGCACCTGGGTCTGCTAAGCAACATCCAGGCCCGTAGCCCTTTAGAGCCCCTCTGTGCACGCCGAGCGTAGGGAAACGCACTGCCCTCTCTGTTGGAGCAGCTTGGTTTCCTCAGCACTCGCACACGTTCACGAACACCGTTCTGGCACATCCCACATGGCGCGGAGGTCTTACGCGTTGCCCTAATCGGAGCTGCGCTCAGAGTAACCCTCGTCTTCGCATTCCATCCAGGACCTCCTGACTGAAGGCACCGTGCCTCCTAGAGGACGGCGGCTTGGGTTCTTACTGCAATTCAAGTCCTGTTCCTTCTTTGGCACTGCAGGCAGCCCCAGGCCCAGAGGAGCAGCTACGGCGTTCCTTGCTTGAGACAGTTCGCTGGATGCGGGACTCCCTACTTCGATAAGTTGACTCAGGGAAGGAAACACAGGGTGACCGGTGTCTCTTGGGACTCGTTAGAAACCACAGGGATGTACGCTGAGTGTGCCCATGAAAACGGGGTCCTGCTGGAAGTAGCCCTGCTTTCCCATTTGGAGGGCGGCATTCATGCCTGCCTTGAAGCTCCCTGACATTCCCGGCTCCCGACAGGCCAGTGAGCCCTGGAAGAATGCTTCGGGGAAAATTATGAGTTTGCTCTCTCTAAACCAGGGGCTTCCGTGGCCGCAGTGGCGGTCCGCATGACAGGCTCTAGAGCTAAAGGGAACCTCAACGTGAGAACTCGCCTCCAGGTTAGGCCCTGAGTAGCCGTGCAGAAAGGGAGGCATGCAGCTCTTTCCAGGAGTTCTTAGTCGCTTTGCTTTAAAGAAAGTACACGTCCGGGGACTCCTAGGCCCCACGGGTGTGCATCATTTTCCCTCCAAGGTCACTGAGTGCCTCCAGACACCTGTGGGCAGGCTGAGCAACGTCGAGGTCCACTGGTTGATTCCCTCGGAGGACCCCTGTGCGTGCCGAGTGCTGGGCAACCACACACTGCGCGTTCCTTGGGTAACGTTACATCTCCAGAGCCCTCGAACGCCCTCAAGATAACATGGCTGGTGAGTGCGAAGTGCCCAGGAAGACTCTGTCATGGCCCTTGTGTGAGCTGCCATGAGAGAACGCTGTGCTTGGAACACTGCGAGGCCCACCCTCGTACCTGAAGTCACTCTGCTGGAGGAGGAAGTCAGCATCTTAGCATGCTGTGTGGCTCCCGGCACACCCAGCATGAACCCAGGCCTGGAAGTAAGGCCCTGATTTGCCGTGCAGTAGCGGAGGCGTGCTGCAGCTTCCAGGAGGCGGAGGCCTCTGCTCTGCATACCTTGAACGGCAGCACAGCTTTCTGGACACCTGGGAGGCTAGCCGGGGCACCCTGTTCCCGGCAGGAACACTGAGTAACCCCAGGCGCACCTGGGTCTGCTAAGCAACATCCAGGCCCGTAGCCCTTTAGAGCCCCTCTGTGCACGCCGAGCGTAGGGAAACGCACTGCCCTCTCTGTTGGAGCAGCTTGGTTTCCTCAGCACTCGCACACGTTCACGAACACCGTTCTGGCACATCCCACATGGCGCGGAGGTCTTACGCGTTGCCCTAATCGGAGCTGCGCTCAGAGTAACCCTCGTCTTCGCATTCCATCCAGGACCTCCTGACTGAAGGCACCGTGCCTCCTAGAGGACGGCGGCTTGGGTTCTTACTGCAATTCAAGTCCTGTTCCTTCTTTGGCACTGCAGGCAGCCCCAGGCCCAGAGGAGCAGCTACGGCGTTCCTTGCTTGAGACAGTTCGCTGGATGCGGGACTCCCTACTTCGATAAGTTGACTCAGGGAAGGAAACACAGGGTGACCGGTGTCTCTTGGGACTCGTTAGAAACCACAGGGATGTACGCTGAGTGTGCCCATGAAAACGGGGTCCTGCTGGAAGTAGCCCTGCTTTCCCATTTGGAGGGCGGCATTCATGCCTGCCTTGAAGCTCCCTGACATTCCCGGCTCCCGACAGGCCAGTGAGCCCTGGAAGAATGCTTCGGGGAAAATTATGAGTTTGCTCTCTCTAAACCAGGGGCTTCCGTGGCCGTGGTGGCGGTCCGCATGACAGGCTCTAGAGCTAAAGGGAACCTCAACGTGAGAACTCGCCTCCAGGTTAGGCCCTGAGTAGCCGTGCAGAAAGGGAGGCATGCAGCTCTTTCCAGGCGTTCTTAGTCGCTTTGCTTTAAAGGAAGTACACGTCCGGGGACTCCTAGGCCCCACGGGTGTGCATCATTTTCCCTCCAAGGTCACTGAGTGCCTCCAGACACCTGTGGGCCGGCTGAGCAACGTCGAGGTCCACTGGTTGATTCCCTCGGAGGACCCCTGTGCGTGCCGAGTGCTGGGCAACCACACACTGCGCGTTCCTTGGGTAGCGTTACATCTCCAGAGCCCTCGAACGCCCTCAGGACAACATGGCTGGTGAGTGCGAAGTGCCCAGGAAGACTCTGTCATGGCCCTTGTGTGAGCTGCCATGAGAGAACGCTGTGCTTGGAACACTGCGAGGCCCACCCTCGTACCTGAAGTCACTCTGCTGGAGGAGGAAGTCAGCATCTTAGCATGTTGTGTGGCTCCCGGCACACCCAGCGTGAACCCAGGCCTGGAAGTAAGGCCCTGATTTGCCGTGCAGTAGCGGAGGCGTGCTGCAGCTTCCAGGAGGCGGAGGCCTCTGCTCTGCATACCTTGAACGGCAGCACAGCTTTCTGGACACCTGGGAGGCTAGCCGGGGCACCCTGTTCCCGGCAGGAACACTGAGTAACCCCAGACGCACCTGGGTCTGCTAAGCAACATCCAGGCCCGTAGCCCTTTAGAGCCCCTCTGTGCACGCCGAGCGTAGGGAAACGCACTGCCCTCTCTTTTGGAGCAGCTTGGTTTCCTCAGCACTCGCACACGTTCACGAACACCGTTCTGGCACATCCCACATGGCGCGGAGGTCTTACGCGTTGCCCTAATCGGAGCTGCGCTCAGAGTAACCCTCGTCTTCGCATTCCATCCAGGACCTCCTGACTGAAGGCACCGTGCCTCCTAGAGGACGGCGGCTTGGATTCTTACTGCAATTCAAGTCCTGTTCCTTCTTTGGCACTGCAGGCAGCCCCAGGCCCAGAGGAGCAGCTACGGCGTTCCTTGCTTGAGACAGTTCGCTGGATGCGGGACTCCCTACTTCGATAAGTTGACTCAGGGAAGGAAACACAGGGTAACCGGTGTCTCTTGGGACTCGTTAGAAACCACAGGGATGTACGCTGAGTGTGCCCATGAAAACGGGGTCCTGCTGGAACTAGCCCTGCTTTCCCATTTGGAGGGCGGCATTCATGCCTGCCTTGAAGCTCCCTGACATTCCCGGCTCCCGACAGGCCAGTGAGCCCTGGAAGAATGCTTCGGGGAAAATTATGAGTTTGCTCTCTCTAAACCAGGGGCTTCCGTGGCCGCGGTGGCGGTCCGCATGACAGGCTCTAGAGCTAAAGGGAACCTCAACGTGAGAACTCGCCTCCAGGTTAGGCCCTGAGTAGCCGTGCAGAAAGGGAGGCATGCAGCTCTTTCCAGGAGTTCTTAGTCGTTTTGCTTTAAAGGAAGTACACGTCCAGGGACTCCTAGGCCCCACGGGTGTGCATCATTTTCCCTCCAAGGTCACTGAGTGCCTCCAGACACCTGTGGGCCGGCTGAGCAACGTCGAGGTCCACTGGTTGATTCCCTCGGAGGACCCCTGTGCGTGCCGAGTGCTGGGCAACCACACACTGCGCGTTCCTTGGGTAGCGTTACATCTCCAGAGCCCTCGAACGCCCCCAAGACAACATGGCTGGTGAGTGCGAAGTGCCCAGGAAGACTCTGTCATGGCCCTTGTGTGAGCTGCCATGAGAGAACGCTGTGCTTGGAACACTGCGAGGCCCGCCCTCGTACCTGAAGTCACTCTGCTGGAGGAGGAAGTCAGCATCTTAGCATGTTGTGTGGCTCCCGGCACACCCAGCGTGAACCCAGGCCTGGAAGTAAGGCCCTGATTTGCCGTGCAGTAGCGGAGGCGTGCTGCAGCTTCCAGGAGGCGGAGGCCTCTGCTCTGCATACCTTGAACGGCAGCACAGCTTTCTGGACACCTGGGAGGCTAGCCGGGGCACCCTGTTCCCGGCAGGAACACTGAGTAACCCCAGGCGCACCTGGGTCTGCTAAGCAACATCCAGGCCCGTAGCCCTTTAGAGCCCCTCTGTGCACGCCGAGCGTAGGGAAACGCACTGCCCTCTCTTTTGGAGCAGCTTGGTTTCCTCAGCACTCGCACACGTTCACGAACACCGTTCTGGCACATCCCACATGGCGCGGAGGTCTTACGCGTTGCCCTAATCGGAGCTGCGCTCAGAGTAACCCTCGTCTTCGCATTCCATCCAGGACCTCCTGACTGAAGGCACCGTGCCTCCTAGAGGACGGCGGCTTGGGTTCTTACTGCAATTCAAGTCCTGTTCCTTCTTTGGCACTGCAGGCAGCCCCAGGCCCAGAGGAGCAGCTACAGCGTTCCTTGCTTGAGACAGTTCGCTGGATGCGGGACTCCCTACTTCGATAAGTTGACTCAGGGAAGGAAACACAGGGTAACCGGTGTCTCTTGGGACTCGTTAGAAACCACAGGGATGTACGCTGAGTGTGCCCATGAAAACGGGGTCCTGCTGGAAGTAGCCCTGCTTTCCCATTTGGAGGGCGGCATTCATGCCTGCCTTGAAGCTCCCTGACATTCCCGGCTCCCGACAGGCCAGTGAGCCCTGGAAGAATGCTTCGGGGAAAATTATGAGTTTGCTCTCTCTAAACCAGGGGCTTCCGTGGCCGCGGTGGCGGTCCGCATGACAGGCTCTAGAGCTAAAGGGAACCTCAACGTGAGAACTCGCCTCCAGGTTAGGCCCTGAGTAGCCGTGCAGAAAGGGAGGCATGCAGCTCTTTCCAGGAGTTCTTAGTCGCTTTGCTTTAAAGGAAGTACACGTCCGGGGACTCCTAGGCCCCACGGGTGTGCATCATTTTCCCTCCAAGGTCACTGAGTGCCTCCAGACACCTGTGGGCCGGCTGAGCAACGTCGAGGTCCACTGGTTGATTCCCTCGGAGGACCCCTGTGCGTGCCGAGTGCTGGGCAACCACACACTGCGCGTTCCTTGGGTAGCGTTACATCTCCAGAGCCCTCGAACGCCCTCACGACAACAAGGCTGGTGAGTGCGAAGTGCCCAGGAAGACTCTGTCATGGCCCTTGTGTGAGCTGCCATGAGAGAACGCTGTGCTTGGAACACTGCGAGGCCCACCCTCGTACCTGAAGTCACTCTGCTCGAGGAGGAAGTCAGCATCTTAGCATGCTGTGTGGCTCCCGGCACACCCAGCGCGAACCCATGCCTGGAAGTAAGGCCCTGATTTGCCGTGCAGAAGCGGAGGCGTGCTGCAGCTTCCAGGAGGCGGAGGCCTCTGCTCTGCATACCTTGAACGGCAGCACAGCTTTCTGGACACCTGGGAGGCTAGCCGGGGCACCCTGTTCCCGGCAGGAACACTGAGTAACCCCAGGCGCACCTGGGTCTGCTAAGCAACATCCAGGCCCGTAGCCCTTTAGAGCCCCTCTGTGCACGCCGAGCGTAGGGAAACGCACTGCCCTCTCTTTTGGAGCAGCTTGGTTTCCTCAGCACTCGCACACGTTCACGAACACCGTTCTGGCACATCCCACATGGCGCGGAGGTCTTACGCGTTGCCCTAATCGGAGCTGCGCTCAGAGTAACCCTCGTCTTCGCATTCCATCCAGGACCTCCTGACTGAAGGCACCGTGCCTCCTAGAGGACGGCGGCTTGGGTTCTTACTGCAATTCAAGTCCTGTTCCTTCTTTGGCACTGCAGGCAGCCCCAGGCCCAGAGGAGCAGCTACGGCGTTCCTTGCTTGAGACAGTTCGCTGGATGCGGGACTCCCTACTTCGATAAGTTGACTCAGGGAAGGAAACACAGGGTGACCGGTGTCTCTTGGGACTCGTTAGAAACCACAGGGATGTACGCTGAGTGTGCCCATGAAAACGGGGTCCTGCTGGAACTAGCCCTGCTTTCCCATTTGGAGGGCGGCATTCATGCCTGCCTTGAAGCTCCCTGACATTCCCGGCTCCCGACAGGCCAGTGAGCCCTGGAAGAATGCTTCGGGGAAAATTATGAGTTTGCTCTCTCTAAACCAGGGGCTTCCGTGGCCGCGGTGGCGGTCCGCATGACAGGCTCTAGAGCTAAATGGAACCTCAACGTGAGAACTCGCCTCCAGGTTAGGCCCTGAGTAGCCGTGCAGAAAGGGAGGCATGCAGCTCTTTCCAGGAGTTCTTAGTCGCTTTGCTTTAAAGAAAGTACACGTCCGGGGACTCCTAGGCCCCACGGGTGTGCATCATTTTCCCTCCAAGGTCACTGAGTGCCTCCAGACACCTGTGGGCAGGCTGAGCAACGTCGAGGTCCACTGGTTGATTCCCTCGGAGGACCCCTGTGCGTGCCGAGTGCTGGGCAACCACACACTGCGCGTTCCTTGGGTAACGTTACATCTCCAGAGCCCTCGAACGCCCTCAAGATAACATGGCTGGTGAGTGCGAAGTGCCCAGGAAGACTCTGTCATGGCCCTTGTGTGAGCTGCCATGAGAGAACGCTGTGCTTGGAACACTGCGAGGCCCACCCTCGTACCTGAAGTCACTCTGCTGGAGGAGGAAGTCAGCATCTTAGCATGCTGTGTGGCTCCCGGCACACCCAGCATGAACCCAGGCCTGGAAGTAAGGCCCTGATTTGCCGTGCAGTAGCGGAGGCGTGCTGCAGCTTCCAGGAGGCGGAGGCCTCTGCTCTGCATACCTTGAACGGCAGCACAGCTTTCTGGACACCTGGGAGGCTAGCCGGGGCACCCTGTTCCCGGCAGGAACACTGAGTAACCCCAGGCGCACCTGGGTCTGCTAAGCAACATCCAGGCCCGTAGCCCTTTAGAGCCCCTCTGTGCACGCCGAGCGTAGGGAAACGCACTGCCCTCTCTGTTGGAGCAGCTTGGTTTCCTCAGCACTCGCACACGTTCACGAACACCGTTCTGGCACATCCCACATGGCGCGGAGGTCTTACGCGTTGCCCTAATCGGAGCTGCGCTCAGAGTAACCCTCGTCTTCGCATTCCATCCAGGACCTCCTGACTGAAGGCACCGTGCCTCCTAGAGGACGGCGGCTTGGGTTCTTACTGCAATTCAAGTCCTGTTCCTTCTTTGGCACTGCAGGCAGCCCCAGGCCCAGAGGAGCAGCTACGGCGTTCCTTGCTTGAGACAGTTCGCTGGATGCGGGACTCCCTACTTCGATAAGTTGACTCAGGGAAGGAAACACAGGGTGACCGGTGTCTCTTGGGACTCGTTAGAAACCACAGGGATGTACGCTGAGTGTGCCCATGAAAACGGGGTCCTGCTGGAAGTAGCCCTGCTTTCCAATTTGGAGGGCGGCATTCATGCCTGCCTTGAAGCTCCCTGACATTCCCGGCTCCCGACAGGCCAGTGAGCCCTGGAAGAATGCTTCGGGGAAAATTATGAGTTTGCTCTCTCTAAACCAGGGGCTTCCGTGGCCGTGGTGGCGGTCCGCATGACAGGCTCTAGAGCTAAAGGGAACCTCAACGTGAGAACTCGCCTCCAGGTTAGGCCCTGAGTAGCCGTGCAGAAAGGGAGGCATGCAGCTCTTTCCAGGCGTTCTTAGTCGCTTTGCTTTAAAGGAAGTACACGTCCGGGGACTCCTAGGCCCCACGGGTGTGCATCATTTTCCCTCCAAGGTCACTGAGTGCCTCCAGACACCTGTGGGCCGGCTGAGCAACGTCGAGGTCCACTGGTTGATTCCCTCGGAGGACCCCTGTGCGTGCCGAGTGCTGGGCAACCACACACTGCGCGTTCCTTGGGTAGCGTTACATCTCCAGAGCCCTCGAACGCCCTCAGGACAACATGGCTGGTGAGTGCGAAGTGCCCAGGAAGACTCTGTCATGGCCCTTGTGTGAGCTGCCATGAGAGAACGCTGTGCTTGGAACACTGCGAGGCCCACCCTCGTACCTGAAGTCACTCTGCTGGAGGAGGAAGTCAGCATCTTAGCATGTTGTGTGGCTCCCGGCACACCCAGCGTGAACCCAGGCCTGGAAGTAAGGCCCTGATTTGCCGTGCAGTAGCGGAGGCGTGCTGCAGCTTCCAGGAGGCGGAGGCCTCTGCTCTGCATACCTTGAACGGCAGCACAGCTTTCTGGACACCTGGGAGGCTAGCCGGGGCACCCTGTTCCCGGCAGGAACACTGAGTAACCCCAGGCGCACCTGGGTCTGCTAAGCAACATCCAGGCCCGTAGCCCTTTAGAGCCCCTCTGTGCACGCCGAGCGTAGGGAAACGCACTGCCCTCTCTTTTGGAGCAGCTTGGTTTCCTCAGCACTCGCACACGTTCACGAACACCGTTCTGGCACATCCCACATGGCGCGGAGGTCTTACGCGTTGCCCTAATCGGAGCTGCGCTCAGAGTAACCCTCGTCTTCGCATTCCATCCAGGACCTCCTGACTGAAGGCACCGTGCCTCCTAGAGGACGGCGGCTTGGGTTCTTACTGCAATTCAAGTCCTGTTCCTTCTTTGGCACTGCAGGCAGCCCCAGGCCCAGAGGAGCAGCTACGGCGTTCCTTGCTTGAGACAGTTCGCTGGATGCGGGACTCCCTACTTCGATAAGTTGACTCAGGCAAGGAAACACAGGGTAACCGGTGTCTCTTGGGACTCGTTAGAAACCACAGGGATGTACGCTGAGTGTGCCCATGAAAACGGGGTCCTGCTGGAAGTAGCCCTGCTTTCCCATTTGGAGGGCGGCATTCATGCCTGCCTTGAAGCTCCCTGACATTCCCGGCTCCCGACAGGCCAGTGAGCCCTGGAAGAATGCTTCGGGGAAAATTATGAGTTTGCTGTCTCTAAACCAGGGGCTTCCGTGGCCGCGGTGGCGGTCCGCATGACAGGCTCTAGAGCTAAAGGGAACCTCAACGTGAGAACTCGCCTCCAGGTTAGGCCCTGAGTAGCCGTGCAGAAAGGGAGGCATGCAGCTCTTTCCAGGAGTTCTTAGTCGCTTTGGTTTAAAGGAAGTACACGTCCGGGGACTCCTAGGTCCCACGGGTGTGCATCATTTTCCCTCCAAGGTCACTGAGTGCCTCCAGACACCTGTGGGCCGGCTGAGCAACGTCGAGGTCCACTGGTTGATTCCCTCGGAGGACCCCTGTGCGTGCCGAGTGCTGGGCAACCACACACTGCGCGTTCCTTGGGTAGCGTTACATCTCCAGAGCCCTCGAACGCCCTCACGACAACATGGCTGGTGAGTGCGAAGTGCCCAGGAAGACTCTGTCATGGCCCTTGTGTGAGCTGCCATGAGAGAACGCTGTGCTTGGAACACTGCGAGGCCCACCCTCGTACCTGAAGTCACTCTGCTCGAGGAGGAAGTCAGCATCTTAGCATGCTGTGTGGCTCCCGGCACACCCAGCGCGAACCCAGGCCTGGAAGTAAGGCCCTGATTTGCCGTGCAGAAGCGGAGGCGTGCTGCAGCTTCCAGGAGGCGGAGCCCTCTGCTCTGCATACCTTGAACGGCAGCACAGCTTTCTGGACACCTGGGAGGCTAGCCGGGGCACCCTGTTCCCGGCAGGAACACTGAGTAACCCCAGGCGCACCTGGGTCTGCTAAGCAACATCCAGGCCCGTAGCCCTTTAGAGCCCCTCTGTGCACGCCGAGCGTAGGGAAACGCACTGCCCTCTCTGTTGGAGCAGCTTGGTTTCCTCAGCACTCGCACACGTTCACGAACACCGTTCTGGCACATCCCACGTGACGCGGAGGTCTTACGCGTTGCCCTAATCGGAGCTGCGCTCAGAGTAACCCTCGTCTTCGCATTCCATCCAGGACCTCCTGACTGAAGGCACCGTGCCTCCTTGAGGACGGCGGCTTGGGTTCTTACTGCAATTCAAGTCCTGTTCCTTCTTTGGCACTGCAGGCAGTCCCAGGCCCAGAGGAGCAGCTACGGCGTTCCTTGCTTGAGACAGTTCGCTGGATGCGGGACTCCCTACTTCGATACGTTGACTCAGGGAAGGAAACACAGGGTGACCGGTGTTTCTTGGGACTCGTTAGAAACCACAGGGATGTTCGCTGAGTGTGCCCATGAAAACGGGGTCCTGCTGGAAGTAGCCCTGCTTTCCCATTTGGAGGGCGGCATTCATGCCTGCCTTGAAGCTCCCTGACATTCCCGGCTCCCGACAGACCAGTGAGCCCTGGAAGAATGCTTCGGGGAAAATTATGAGTTTGCTCTCTCTAAACCAGGGCCTTCCGTGGCCGCGGTGGCGGTCCGCATGACAGGCTCTAGAGCTAAAGGGAACCTCAACGTGAGAACTCGCCTCCAGGTTAGGCCCTGAGTAGCCGTGCAGAAAGGGAGGCATGCAGCTCTTTCCAGGAGTTCTTAGTCGCTTTGCTTTAAAGGAAGTACACGTCCGGGGACTCCTAGGCCCCACGGGTGTGCATCATTTTCCCTCCAAGGTCACTGAGTGCCTCCAGACACCTGTGGGCCGGCTGAGCAACGTCGAGGTCCACTGGTTGATTCCCTCGGAGGACCCCTGTGCGTGCCGAGTGCTGGGCAACCACACACTGCGCGTTCCTTGGGTAGCGTTACATCTCCAGAGCCCTCGAACGCCCTCACGACAACATGGCTGGTGAGTGCGAAGTGCCCAGGAAGACTCTGTCATGGCCCTTGTGTGAGCTGCCATGAGAGAACGCTGTGCTTGGAACACTGCGAGGCCCGCCCTCGTACCTGAAGTCACTCTGCTCGAGGACGAAGTCAGCATCTTAGCATGCTGTGTGGCTCCCGGCACACCCAGCGCGAACCCATGCCTGGAAGTAAGGCCCTGATTTGCCGTGCAGTAGCGGAGGCGTGCTGCAGCTTCCAGGAGGCGGAGGCCTCTGCTCTGCATACCTTGAACGGCAGTACAGCTTTCTAGACACCTGGGAGGCTAGCCGGGGCACCCTGTTCCCGGCAGGAACACTGAGTAACCCCAGGCGCACCTGGGTCTGCTAAGCAACATCCAGGCCCGTAGCCCTTTAGAGCCCCTCTGTGCACGCCGAGCGTAGGGAAACGCACTGCCCTCTCTTTTGGAGCAGCTTGGTTTCCTCAGCACTCGCACACGTTCACGAACACCGTTCTGGCACATCCCACATGGCGCGGAGGTCTTACGCGTTGCCCTAATCGGAGCTGCGCTCAGAGTAACCCTCGTCTTCGCATTCCATCCAGGACCTCCTGACTGAAGGCACCGTGCCTCCTAGAGGACGGCGGCTTGGGTTCTTACTGCAATTCAAGTCCTGTTCCTTCTTTGGCACTGCAGGCAGCCCCAGGCCCAGAGGAGCAGCTACGGCGTTCCTTGCTTGAGACAGTTCGCTGGATGCGGGACTCCCTACTTCGATAAGTTGACTCAGGGAAGGAAACACAGGGTGACCGGTGTCTCTTGGGACTCGTTAGAAACCACAGGGATGTACGCTGAGTGTGCCCATGAAAACGGGGTCCTGCTGGAACTAGCCCTGCTTTCCCATTTGGAGGGCGGCATTCATGCCTGCCTTGAAGCTCCCTGACATTCCCGGCTCCCGACAGGCCAGTGAGCCCTGGAAGAATGCTTCGGGGAAAATTATGAGTTTGCTCTCTCTAAACCAGGGGCTTCCGTGGCCGCGGTGGCGGTCCGCATGACAGGCTCTAGAGCTAAAGGGAACCTCAACGTGAGAACTCGCCTCCAGGTTAGGCCCTGAGTAGCCGTGCAGAAAGGGAGGCATGCAGCTCTTTCCAGGAGTTCTTAGTCGCTTTGCTTTAAAGAAAGTACACGTCCGGGGACTCCTAGGCCCCACGGGTGTGCATCATTTTCCCTCCAAGGTCACTGAGTGCCTCCAGACACCTGTGGGCAGGCTGAGCAACGTCGAGGCCCACTGGTTGATTCCCTTGGAGGACCCCTGTGCGTGCCGAGTGCTGGGCAACCACACACTGCGCGTTCCTTGGGTAACGTTACATCTCCAGAGCCCTCGAACGCCCTCAAGATAACATGGCTGGTGAGTGCGAAGTGCCCAGGAAGACTCTGTCATGGCCCTTGTGTGAGCTGCCATGAGAGAACGCTGTGCTTGGAACACTGCGAGGCCCGCCCTCGTACCTGAAGTCACTCTGCTGGAGGAGGAAGTCAGCATCTTAGCATGATGTGTGGCTCCCGGCACACCCAGCGTGAACCCAGGCCTGGAAGTAAGGCCCTGATTTGCCGTGCAGTAGCGGAGGCGTGCTGCAGCTTTCAGGAGGCGGAGGCCTCTGCTCTGCATACCTTGAACGGCAGCACAGCTTTCTGGACACCTGGGAGGCTAGCCGGGGCACCCTGTTCCCGGCAGGAACACTGAGTAACCCCAGGCGCACCTGGGTCTGCTAAGCAACATCCAGGCCCGTAGCCCTTTAGAGCCCCTCTGTGCACGCCGAGCGTAGGGAAACGCACTGCCCTCTCTTTTGGAGCAGCTTGGTTTCCTCAGCACTCGCACACGTTCACGAACACCGTTCTGGCACATCCCACATGGCGCGGAGGTCTTACGCGTTGCCCTAATCGGAGCTGCGCTCAGAGTAACCCTCGTCTTCGCATTCCATCCAGGACCTCCTGACTGAAGGCACCGTGCCTCCTAGAGGACGGCGGCTTGGGTTCTTACTGCAATTCAAGTCCTGTTCCTTCTTTGGCACTGCAGGCAGCCCCAGGCCCAGAGGAGCAGCTACGGCGTTCCTTGCTTGAGACAGTTCGCTGGATGCGGGACTCCCTACTTCGATAAGTTGACTCAGGGAAGGAAACACAGGGTGACCGGTGTCTCTTGGGACTCGTTAGAAACCACAGGGATGTACGCTGAGTGTGCCCATGAAAATGGGGTCCTGCTGGAAGTAGCCCTGCTTTCCCATTTGGAGGGCGGCATTCATGCCTGCCTTGAAGCTCCCTGACATTCCCGGCTCCCGACAGCCAGTGAGCCCTGGAAGAATGCTTCGGGGAAAATTATGAGTTTGCTCTCTCTAAACCAGGGGCTTCCGTGGCCGCGGTGGCGGTCCGCATGACAGGCTCTAGAGCTAAAGGGAACCTCAACGTGAGAACTCGCCTCCAGGTTAGGCCCTGAGTAGCCGTGCAGAAAGGGAGGCATGCAGCTCTTTCCAGGAGTTCTTAGTCGCTTTGCTTTAAAGGAAGTACACGTCCGGGGTCTCCTAGGCCCCACGGGTGTGCATCATTTTCCCTCCAAGGTCACTGAGTGCCTCCAGACACCTGTGGGCCGGCTGAGCAACGTCGAGGTCCACTGGTTGATTCCCTCGGAGGACCCCTGTGCGTGCCGAGTGCTGGGCAACCACACACTGCGCGTTCCTTGGGTAGCGTTACATCTCCAGAGCCCTCGAACGCCCTCAAGACAACATGGCTGGTGAGTGCGAAGTGCCCAGGAAGACTCTGTCATGGCCCTTGTGTGAGCTGCCATGAGAGAACGCTGTGCTTGGAACACTGCGAGGCCCACCCTCGTACCTGAAGTCACTCTGCTGGAGGAGGAAGTCAGCATCTTAGCATGTTGTGTGGCTCCCGGCACACCCAGCGTGAACCCAGGCCTGGAAGTAAGGCCCTGATTTGCCGTGCAGTAGCGGAGGCGTGCTGCAGCTTCCAGGAGGCGGAGGCCTCTGCTCTGCATACCTTGAACGGCAGCACAGCTTTCTGGACACCTGGGAGGCTAGCCGGGGCACCCTGTTCCCGGCAGGAACACTGAGTAACCCCAGGCGCACCTGGGTCTGCTAAGCAACATCCAGGCCCGTAGCCCTTTAGAGCCCCTCTGTGCACGCCGAGCGTAGGGAAACGCACTGCCCTCTCTTTTGGAGCAGCTTGGTTTCCTCAGCACTCGCACACGTTCACGAACACCGTTCTGGCACATCCCACATGGCGCGGAGGTCTTACGCGTTGCCCTAATCGGAGCTGCGCTCAGAGTAACCCTCGTCTTCGCATTCCATCCAGGACCTCCTGACTGAAGGCACCGTGCCTCCTAGAGGACGGCGGCTTGGGTTCTTACTGCAATTCAAGTCCTGTTCCTTCTTTGGCACTGCAGGCAGCCCCAGGCCCAGAGGAGCAGCTACGGCGTTCCTTGCTTGAGACAGTTCGCTGGATGCGGGACTCCCTACTTCGATAAGTTGACTCAGGGAAGGAAACACAGCGTAACCGGTGTCTCTTGGGACTCGTTAGAAACCACAGGGATGTACGCTGAGTGTGCCCATGAAAACGGGGTCCTGCTGGAAGTAGCCCTGCTTTCCCATTTGGAGGGCGGCATTCATGCCTGCCTTGAAGCTCCCTGACATTCCCGGCTCCCGACAGGCCAGTGAGCCCTGGAAGAATGCTTCGGGGAAAATTATGAGTTTGCTCTCTCTAAACCAGGGGCTTCCGTGGCCGCGGTGGCGGTCCGCATGACAGGCTCTAGAGCTAAAGGGAACCTCAACGTGAGAACTCGCCTCCAGGTTAGGCCCTGAGTAGCCGTGCAGAAAGGGAGGCATGCAGCTCTTTCCAGGAGTTCTTAGTCGCTTTGCTTTAAAGGAAGTACAAGTCCGGGGACTCCTAGGCCCCACGGGTGTGCATCATTTTCCCTCCAAGGTCACTGAGTGCCTCCAGACACCTGTGGGCCGGCTGAGCAACGTCGAGGTCCACTGGTTGATTCCCTCGGAGGACCCCTGTGCGTGCCGAGTGCTGGGCAACCACACACTGCGCGTTCCTTGGGTAGCGTTACATCTCCAGAGCCCTCGAACGCCCTCAGGACAACATGGCTGGTGAGTGCGAAGTGCCCAGGAAGACTCTGTCATGGCCCTTGTGTGAGCTGCCATGAGAGAACGCTGTGCTTGGAACACTGCGAGGCCCGCCCTCGTACCTGAAGTCACTCTGCTCGAGGACGAAGTCAGCATCTTAGCATGCTGTGTGGCTCCCGGCACACCCAGCGCGAACCCATGCCTGGAAGTAAGGCCCTGATTTGCCGTGCAGTAGCGGAGGCGTGCTGCAGCTTCCAGGAGGCGGAGGCCTCTGCTCTGCATACCTTGAACGGCAGTACAGCTTTCTAGACACCTGGGAGGCTAGCCGGGGCACCCTGTTCCCGGCAGGAACACTGAGTAACCCCAGGCGCACCTGGGTCTGCTAAGCAACATCCAGGCCCGTAGCCCTTTAGAGCCCCTCTGTGCACGCCGAGCGTAGGGAAACGCACTGCCCTCTCTTTTGGAGCAGCTTGGTTTCCTCAGCACTCGCACACGTTCACGAACACCGTTCTGGCACATCCCACATGGCGCGGAGGTCTTACGCGTTGCCCTAATCGGAGCTGCGCTCAGAGTAACCCTCGTCTTCGCATTCCATCCAGGACCTCCTGACTGAAGGCACCGTGCCTCCTAGAGGACGGCGGCTTGGGTTCTTACTGCAATTCAAGTCCTGTTCCTTCTTTGGCACTGCAGGCAGCCCCAGGCCCAGAGGAGCAGCTACGGCGTTCCTTGCTTGAGACAGTTCGCTGGATGCGGGACTCCCTACTTCGATAAGTTGACTCAGGGAAGGAAACACAGGGTGACCGGTGTCTCTTGGGACTCGTTAGAAACCACAGGGATGTACGCTGAGTGTGCCCATGAAAACGGGGTCCTGCTGGAACTAGCCCTGCTTTCCCATTTGGAGGGCGGCATTCATGCCTGCCTTGAAGCTCCCTGACATTCCCGGCTCCCGACAGGCCAGTGAGCCCTGGAAGAATGCTTCGGGGAAAATTATGAGTTTGCTCTCTCTAAACCAGGGGCTTCCGTGGCCGCGGTGGCGGTCCGCATGACAGGCTCTAGAGCTAAAGGGAACCTCAACGTGAGAACTCGCCTCCAGGTTAGGCCCTGAGTAGCCGTGCAGAAAGGGAGGCATGCAGCTCTTTCCAGGAGTTCTTAGTCGCTTTGCTTTAAAGAAAGTACACGTCCGGGGACTCCTAGGCCCCACGGGTGTGCATCATTTTCCCTCCAAGGTCACTGAGTGCCTCCAGACACCTGTGGGCAGGCTGAGCAACGTCGAGGCCCACTGGTTGATTCCCTTGGAGGACCCCTGTGCGTGCCGAGTGCTGGGCAACCACACACTGCGCGTTCCTTGGGTAACGTTACATCTCCAGAGCCCTCGAACGCCCTCAAGATAACATGGCTGGTGAGTGCGAAGTGCCCAGGAAGACTCTGTCATGGCCCTTGTGTGAGCTGCCATGAGAGAACGCTGTGCTTGGAACACTGCGAGGCCCGCCCTCGTACCTGAAGTCACTCTGCTGGAGGAGGAAGTCAGCATCTTAGCATGATGTGTGGCTCCCGGCACACCCAGCGTGAACCCAGGCCTGGAAGTAAGGCCCTGATTTGCCGTGCAGTAGCGGAGGCGTGCTGCAGCTTTCAGGAGGCGGAGGCCTCTGCTCTGCATACCTTGAACGGCAGCACAGCTTTCTGGACACCTGGGAGGCTAGCCGGGGCACCCTGTTCCCGGCAGGAACACTGAGTAACCCCAGGCGCACCTGGGTCTGCTAAGCAACATCCAGGCCCGTAGCCCTTTAGAGCCCCTCTGTGCACGCCGAGCGTAGGGAAACGCACTGCCCTCTCTTTTGGAGCAGCTTGGTTTCCTCAGCACTCGCACACGTTCACGAACACCGTTCTGGCACATCCCACATGGCGCGGAGGTCTTACGCGTTGCCCTAATCGGAGCTGCGCTCAGAGTAACCCTCGTCTTCGCATTCCATCCAGGACCTCCTGACTGAAGGCACCGTGCCTCCTAGAGGACGGCGGCTTGGGTTCTTACTGCAATTCAAGTCCTGTTCCTTCTTTGGCACTGCAGGCAGCCCCAGGCCCAGAGGAGCAGCTACGGCGTTCCTTGCTTGAGACAGTTCGCTGGATGCGGGACTCCCTACTTCGATAAGTTGACTCAGGGAAGGAAACACAGGGTGACCGGTGTCTCTTGGGACTCGTTAGAAACCACAGGGATGTACGCTGAGTGTGCCCATGAAAATGGGGTCCTGCTGGAAGTAGCCCTGCTTTCCCATTTGGAGGGCGGCATTCATGCCTGCCTTGAAGCTCCCTGACATTCCCGGCTCCCGACAGCCAGTGAGCCCTGGAAGAATGCTTCGGGGAAAATTATGAGTTTGCTCTCTCTAAACCAGGGGCTTCCGTGGCCGCGGTGGCGGTCCGCATGACAGGCTCTAGAGCTAAAGGGAACCTCAACGTGAGAACTCGCCTCCAGGTTAGGCCCTGAGTAGCCGTGCAGAAAGGGAGGCATGCAGCTCTTTCCAGGAGTTCTTAGTCGCTTTGCTTTAAAGGAAGTACACGTCCGGGGTCTCCTAGGCCCCACGGGTGTGCATCATTTTCCCTCCAAGGTCACTGAGTGCCTCCAGACACCTGTGGGCCGGCTGAGCAACGTCGAGGTCCACTGGTTGATTCCCTCGGAGGACCCCTGTGCGTGCCGAGTGCTGGGCAACCACACACTGCGCGTTCCTTGGGTAGCGTTACATCTCCAGAGCCCTCGAACGCCCTCAAGACAACATGGCTGGTGAGTGCGAAGTGCCCAGGAAGACTCTGTCATGGCCCTTGTGTGAGCTGCCATGAGAGAACGCTGTGCTTGGAACACTGCGAGGCCCACCCTCGTACCTGAAGTCACTCTGCTGGAGGAGGAAGTCAGCATCTTAGCATGTTGTGTGGCTCCCGGCACACCCAGCGTGAACCCAGGCCTGGAAGTAAGGCCCTGATTTGCCGTGCAGTAGCGGAGGCGTGCTGCAGCTTCCAGGAGGCGGAGGCCTCTGCTCTGCATACCTTGAACGGCAGCACAGCTTTCTGGACACCTGGGAGGCTAGCCGGGGCACCCTGTTCCCGGCAGGAACACTGAGTAACCCCAGGCGCACCTGGGTCTGCTAAGCAACATCCAGGCCCGTAGCCCTTTAGAGCCCCTCTGTGCACGCCGAGCGTAGGGAAACGCACTGCCCTCTCTTTTGGAGCAGCTTGGTTTCCTCAGCACTCGCACACGTTCACGAACACCGTTCTGGCACATCCCACATGGCGCGGAGGTCTTACGCGTTGCCCTAATCGGAGCTGCGCTCAGAGTAACCCTCGTCTTCGCATTCCATCCAGGACCTCCTGACTGAAGGCACCGTGCCTCCTAGAGGACGGCGGCTTGGGTTCTTACTGCAATTCAAGTCCTGTTCCTTCTTTGGCACTGCAGGCAGCCCCAGGCCCAGAGGAGCAGCTACGGCGTTCCTTGCTTGAGACAGTTCGCTGGATGCGGGACTCCCTACTTCGATAAGTTGACTCAGGGAAGGAAACACAGCGTAACCGGTGTCTCTTGGGACTCGTTAGAAACCACAGGGATGTACGCTGAGTGTGCCCATGAAAACGGGGTCCTGCTGGAAGTAGCCCTGCTTTCCCATTTGGAGGGCGGCATTCATGCCTGCCTTGAAGCTCCCTGACATTCCCGGCTCCCGACAGGCCAGTGAGCCCTGGAAGAATGCTTCGGGGAAAATTATGAGTTTGCTCTCTCTAAACCAGGGGCTTCCGTGGCCGCGGTGGCGGTCCGCATGACAGGCTCTAGAGCTAAAGGGAACCTCAACGTGAGAACTCGCCTCCAGGTTAGGCCCTGAGTAGCCGTGCAGAAAGGGAGGCATGCAGCTCTTTCCAGGAGTTCTTAGTCGCTTTGCTTTAAAGGAAGTACACGTCCGGGGACTCCTAGGCCCCACGGGTGTGCATCATTTTCCCTCCAAGGTCACTGAGTGCCTCCAGACACCTGTGGGCCGGCTGAGCAACGTCGAGGTCCACTGGTTGATTCCCTCGGAGGACCCCTGTGCGTGCCGAGTGCTGGGCAACCACACACTGCGCGTTCCTTGGGTAGCGTTACATCTCCAGAGCCCTCGAACGCCCTCAGGACAACATGGCTGGTGAGTGCGAAGTGCCCAGGAAGACTCTGTCATGGCCCTTGTGTGAGCTGCCATGAGAGAACGCTGTGCTTGGAACACTGCGAGGCCCACCCTCGTACCTGAAGTCACTCTGCTGGAGGAGGAAGTCAGCATCTTAGCATGTTGTGTGGCTCCCGGCACACCCAGCGTGAACCCATGCCTGGAAGTAAGGCCCTGATTTGCCGTGCAGTAGCGGAGGCGTGCTGCAGCTTCCAGGAGGCGGAGACCTCTGCTCTGCATACCTTGAACGGCAGCACAGCTTTCTGGACACCTGGGAGGCTAGCCGGGGCACCCTGTTCCCGGCAGGAACACTGAGTAACCCCAGGCGCACCTGGGTCTGCTAAGCAACATCCAGGCCCGTAGCCCTTTAGAGCCCCTCTGTGCACGCCGAGCGTAGGGAAACGCACTGCCCTCTCTGTTGGAGCAGCTTGGTTTCCTCAGCACTCGCACACGTTCACGAACATCGTTCTGGCACATCCCACATGGCGCGGAGGTCTTACGCGTTGCCCTAATCGGAGCTGCGCTCAGAGTAACCCTCGTCTTCGCATTCCATCCAGGACCTCCTGACTGAAGGCACCGTGCCTCCTAGAGGACGGCGGCTTGGGTTCTTACTGCAATTCAAGTCCTGTTCCTTCTTTGGCACTGCAGGCAGCCCCAGGCCCAGAGGAGCAGCTACGGCGTTCCTTGCTTGAGACAGTTCGCTGGATGCGGGACTCCCTACTTCGATAAGTTGACTCAGGGAAGGAAACACAGGGTGACCGGTGTCTCTTGGGACTCGTTAGAAACCACAGGGATGTACGCTGAGTGTGCCCATGAAAACGGGGTCCTGCTGGAAGTAGCCCTGCTTTCCCATTTGGAGGGCGGCATTCATGCCTGCCTTGAAGCTCCCTGACATTCCCGGCTCCCGACAGGCCAGTGAGCCCTGGAAGAATGCTTCGGGGAAAATTATGAGTTTGCTCTCTCTAAACCAGGGGCTTCCGTGGCCGTGGTGGCGGTCCGCATGACAGGCTCTAGAGCTAAAGGGAACCTCAACGTGAGAACTCGCCTCCAGGTTAGGCCCTGAGTAGCCGTGCAGAAAGGGAGGCATGCAGCTCTTTCCAGGAGTTCTTAGTCGCTTTGCTTTAAAGGAAGTACACGTCCGGGGACTCCTAGGCCCCACGGGTGTGCATCATTTTCCCTCCAAGGTCACTGAGTGCCTCCAGACACCTGTGGGCCGGCTGAGCAACGTCGAGGTCCACTGGTTGATTCCCTCGGAGGACCCCTGTGCGTGCCGAGTGCTGGGCAACCACACACTGCGCGTTCCTTGGGTAGCGTTACATCTCCAGAGCCCTCGAACGCCCTCACGACAACATGGCTGGTGAGTGCGAAGTGCCCAGGAAGACTCTGTCATGGCCCTTGTGTGAGCTGCCATGAGAGAACGCTGTGCTTGGAACACTGCGAGGCCCACCCTCGTACCTGAAGTCACTCTGCTGGAGGAGGAAGTCAGCATCTTAGCATGATGTGTGGCTCCCGGCACACCCAGCATGAACCCAGGCCTGGAAGTAAGGCCCTGATTTGCCGTGCAGTAGCGGAGGCGTGCTGCAGCTTCCAGGAGGCGGAGGCCTCTGCTCTGCATACCTTGAACGGCAGCACAGCTTTCTGGACACCTGGGAGGCTAGCCGGGGCACCCTGTTCCCGGCAGGAACACTGAGTAACCCCAGGCGCACCTGGGTCTGCTAAGCAACATCCAGGCCCGTAGCCCTTTAGAGCCCCTCTGTGCACGCCGAGCGTAGGGAAACGCACTGCCCTCTCTTTTGGAGCAGCTTGGTTTCCTCAGCACTCGCACACGTTCACGAACACCGTTCTGGCACATCCCACATGGCGCGGAGGTCTTACGCGTTGCCCTAATCGGAGCTGCGCTCAGAGTAACCCTCGTCTTCGCATTCCATCCAGGACCTCCTGACTGAAGGCACCGTGCCTCCTAGAGGACGGCGGCTTGGGTTCTTACTGCAATTCAAGTCCTGTTCCTTCTTTGGCACTGCAGGCAGCCCCAGGCCCAGAGGAGCAGCTACGGCGTTCCTTGCTTGAGACAGTTCGCTGGATGCGGGACTCCCTACTTCGATAAGTTGACTCAGGGAAGGAAACACAGGGTGACCGGTGTCTCTTGGGACTCGTTAGAAACCACAGGGATGTACGCTGAGTGTGCCCATGAAAACGGGGTCCTGCTGGAAGTAGCCCTGCTTTCCCATTTGGAGGGCGGCATTCATGCCTGCCTTGAAGCTCCCTGACATTCCCGGCTCCCGACAGGCCAGTGAGCCCTGGAAGAATGCTTCGGGGAAAATTATGAGTTTGCTCTCTCTAAACCAGGGGCTTCCGTGGCCGCGGTGGCGGTCCGCATGACAGGCTCTAGAGCTAAAGGGAACCTCAACGTGAGAACTCGCCTCCAGGTTAGGCCCTGAGTAGCCGTGCAGAAAGGGAGGCATGCAGCTCTTTCCAGGCGTTCTTAGTCGCTTTGCTTTAAAGGAAGTACACGTCCGGGGACTCCTAGGCCCCACGGGTGTGCATCATTTTCCCTCCAAGGTCACTGAGTGCCTCCAGACACCTGTGGGCCGGCTGAGCAACGTCGAGGTCCACTGGTTGATTCCCTCGGAGGACCCCTGTGCGTGCCGAGTGCTGGGCAACCACACACTGCGCGTTCCTTGGGTAGCGTTACATCTCCAGAGCCCTCGAACGCCCTCAGGACAACATGGCTGGTGAGTGCGAAGTGCCCAGGAAGACTCTGTCATGGCCCTTGTGTGAGCTGCCATGAGAGAACGCTGTGCTTGGAACACTGCGAGGCCCGCCCTCCTACCTGAAGTCACTCTGCTGGAGGAGGAAGTCAGCATCTTAGCATGTTGTGTGGCTCCCGGCACACCCAGCGTGAACCCAGGCCTGGAAGTAAGGCCCTGATTTGCCGTGCAGTAGCGGAGGCGTGCTGCAGCTTCCAGGAGGCGGAGGCCTCTGCTCTGCATACCTTGAACGGCAGCACAGCTTTCTGGACACCTGGGAGGCTAGCCGGGGCACCCTGTTCCCGGCAGGAACACTGAGTAACCCCAGGCGCACCTGGGTCTGCTAAGCAACATCCAGGCCCGTAGCCCTTTAGAGCCCCTCTGTGCACGTCGAGCGTAGGGAAACGCACTGCCCTCTCTGTTGGAGCAGCTTGGTTTCCTCAGCACTCGCACACGTTCACGAACACCGTTCTGGCACATCCCACATGGCGCGGAGGTCTTACGCGTTGCCCTAATCGGAGCTGCGCTCAGAGTAACCCTCGTCTTCGCATTCCATCCAGGACCTCCTGACTGAAGGCACCGTGCCTCCTAGAGGACGGCGGCTTGGGTTCTTACTGCAATTCAAGTCCTGTTCCTTCTTTGGCACTGCAGGCAGCCCCAGGCCCAGAGGAGCAGCTACGGCGTTCCTTGCTTGAGACAGTTCGCTGGATGCGGGACTCCCTACTTCGATAAGTTGACTCAGGGAAGGAAACACAGGGTAACCGGTGTCTCTTGGGACTCGTTAGAAACCACAGGGATGTACGCTGAGTGTGCCCATGAAAACGGGGTCCTGCTGGAACTAGCCCTGCTTTCCCATTTGGAGGGCGGCATTCATGCCTGCCTTGAAGCTCCCTGACATTCCCGGCTCCCGACAGGCCAGTGAGCCCTGGAAGAATGCTTCGGGGAAAATTATGAGTTTGCTCTCTCTAAACCAGGGCCTTCCGTGGCCGCGGTGGCGGTCCGCATGACAGGCTCTAGAGCTAAAGGGAACCTCAACGTGAGAACTCGCCTCCAGGTTAGGCCCTGAGTAGCCGTGCAGAAAGGGAGGCATGCAGCTCTTTCCAGGAGTTCTTAGTCGCTTTGCTTTAAAGGAAGTACACGTCCGGGGACTCCTAGGCCCCACGGGTGTGCATCATTTTCCCTCCAAGGTCACTGAGTGCCTCCAGACACCTGTGGGCCGGCTGAGCAACGTCGAGGTCCACTGGTTGATTCCCTCGGAGGACCCCTGTGCGTGCCGAGTGCTGGGCAACCACACACTGCGCGTTCCTTGGGTAGCGTTACATCTCCAGAGCCCTCGAACGCCCTCAGGACAACATGGCTGGTGAGTGCGAAGTGCCCAGGAAGACTCTGTCATGGCCCTTGTGTGAGCTGCCATGAGAGAACGCTGTGCTTGGAACACTGCGAGGCCCGCCCTCGTACCTGAAGTCACTCTGCTCGAGGACGAAGTCAGCATCTTAGCATGCTGTGTGGCTCCCGGCACACCCAGCGCGAACCCAGGCCTGGAAGTAAGGCCCTGATTTGCCGTGCAGTAGCGGAGGCGTGCTGCAGCTTCCAGGAGGCGGAGGCCTCTGCTCTGCATACCTTGAACGGCAGCACAGCTTTCTGGACACCTGGGAGGCTAGCCGGGGCACCCTGTTCCCGGCAGGAACACTGAGTAACCCCAGGCGCACCTGGGTCTGCTAAGCAACATCCAGGCCCGTAGCCCTTTAGAGCCCCTCTGTGCACGCCGAGCGTAGGGAAACGCACTGCCCTCTCTTTTGGAGCAGCTTGGTTTCCTCAGCACTCGCACACGTTCACGAACACCGTTCTGGCACATCCCACATGGCGCGGAGGTCTTACGCGTTGCCCTAATCGGAGCTGCGCTCAGAGTAACCCTCGTCTTCGCATTCCATCCAGGACCTCCTGACTGAAGGCACCGTGCCTCCTAGAGGACGGCGGCTTGGGTTCTTACTGCAATTCAAGTCCTGTTCCTTCTTTGGCATTGCAGGCAGCCCCAGGCCCAGAGGAGCAGCTACGGCGTTCCTTGCTTGAGACAGTTCGCTGGATGCGGGACTCCCTACTTCGATAAGTTGACTCAGGCAAGGAAACACAGGGTAACCGGTGTCTCTTGGGACTCGTTAGAAACCACAGGGATGTACGCTGAGTGTGCCCATGAAAACGGGGTCCTGCTGGAAGTAGCCCTGCTTTCCCATTTGGAGGGCGGCATTCATGCCTGCCTTGAAGCTCCCTGACATTCCCGGCTCCCGACAGGCCAGTGAGCCCTGGAAGAATGCTTCGGGGAAAATTATGAGTTTGATCTCTCTAAACCAGGGGCTTCCGTGGCCGCGGTGGCGGTCCGCATGACAGGCTCTAGAGCTAAAGGGAACCTCAACGTGAGAACTCGCCTCCAGGTTAGGCCCTGAGTAGCCGTGCAGAAAGGGAGGCATGCAGCTCTTTCCAGGAGTTCTTAGTCGCTTTGCTTTAAAGGAAGTACACGTCCGGGGACTCCTAGGTCCCACGGGTGTGCATCATTTTCCCTCCAAGGTCACTGAGTGCCTCCAGACACCTGTGGGCCGGCTGAGCAACGTCGAGGTCCACTGGTTGATTCCCTCGGAGGACCCCTGTGCATGCCGAGTGCTGGGCAACCACACACTGCGCATTCCTTGGGTAGCGTTACATCTCCAGAGCCCTCGAACGCCCTCAGGACAACATGGCTGGTGAGTGCGAAGTGCCCAGGAAGACTCTGTCATGGCCCTTGTGTGAGCTGCCATGAGAGAACGCTGTGCTTGGAACACTGCGAGGCCCGCCCTCGTACCTGAAGTCACTCTGCTCGAGGAGGAAGTCAGCATCTTAGCATGCTGTGTGGCTCCCGGCACACCCAGCGCGAACCCAGGCCTGGAAGTAAGGCCCTGATTTGCCGTGCAGAAGCGGAGGCGTGCTGCAGCTTCCAGGAGGCGGAGGCCTCTGCTCTGCATACCTTGAACGGCAGCACAGCTTTCTGGACACCTGGGAGGCTAGCCGGGGCACCCTGTTCCCGGCAGGAACACTGAGTAACCCCAGGCGCACCTGGGTCTGCTAAGCAACATCCAGGCCCGTAGCCCTTTAGAGCCCCTCTGTGCACGCCGAGCGTAGGGAAACGCACTGCCCTCTCTTTTGGAGCAGCTTGGTTTCCTCAGCACTCGCACACGTTCACGAACACCGTTCTGGCACATCCCACATGGCGCGGAGGTCTTACGCGTTGCCCTAATCGGAGCTGCGCTCAGAGTAACCCTCGTCTTCGCATTCCATCCAGGACCTCCTGACTGAAGGCACCGTGCCTCCTAGAGGACGGCGGCTTGGGTTCTTACTGCAATTCAAGTCCTGTTCCTTCTTTGGCACTGCAGGCAGCCCCAGGCCCAGAGGAGCAGCTACGGCGTTCCTTGCTTGAGACAGTTCTCTGGATGCGGGACTCCCTACTTCGATAAGTTGACTCAGGGAAGGAAACACAGGGTAACCGGTGTCTCTTGGGACTCGTTAGAAACCACAGGGATGTACGCTGAGTGTGCCCATGAAAACGGGGTCCTGCTGGAAGTAGCCCTGCTTTCCCATTTGGAGGGCGGCATTCATGCCTGCCTTGAAGCTCCCTGACATTCCCGGCTCCCGACAGGCCAGTGAGCCCTGGAAGAATGCTTCGGGGAAAATTATGAGTTTGCTCTCTCTAAACCAGGGGCTTCCGTGGCCGCGGTGGCGGTCCGCATGACAGGCTCTAGAGCTAAAGGGAACCTCAACGTGAGAACTCGCCTCCAGGTTAGGCCCTGAGTAGCCGTGCAGAAAGGGAGGCATGCAGCTCTTTCCAGGAGTTCTTAGTCGCTTTGCTTTAAAGGAAGTACACGTCCGGGGACTCCTAGGCCCCACGGGTGTGCATCATTTTCCCTCCAAGGTCACTGAGTGCCTCCAGACACCTGTGGGCCGGCTGAGCAACGTCGAGGTCCACTGGTTGATTCCCTCGGAGGACCCCTGTGCGTGCCGAGTGCTGGGCAACCACACACTGCGCGTTCCTTGGGTAGCGTTACATCTCCAGAGCCCTCGAACGCCCTCAGGACAACATGGCTGGTGAGTGCGAAGTGCCCAGGAAGACTCTGTCATGGCCCTTGTGTGAGCTGCCATGAGAGAACGCTGTGCTTGGAACACTGCGAGGCCCACCCTCGTACCTGAAGTCACTCTGCTGGAGGAGGAAGTCAGCATCTTAGCATGTTGTGTGGCTCCCGGCACACCCAGCGTGAACCCAGGCCTGGAAGTAAGGCCCTGATTTGCCGTGCAGTAGCGGAGGCGTGCTGCAGCTTCCAGGAGGCGGAGGCCTCTGCTCTGCATACCTTGAACGGCAGCACAGCTTTCTGGACACCTGGGAGGCTAGCCGGGGCACCCTGTTCCCGGCAGGAACACTGAGTAACCCCAGGCGCACCTGGGTCTGCTAAGCAACATCCAGGCCCGTAGCCCTTTAGAGCCCCTCTGTGCACGCCGAGCGTAGGGAAACGCACTGCCCTCTCTTTTGGAGCAGCTTGGTTTCCTCAGCACTCGCACACGTTCACGAACACCGTTCTGGCACATCCCACATGGCGCGGAGGTCTTACGCGTTGCCCTAATCGGAGCTGCGCTCAGAGTAACCCTCGTCTTCGCATTCCATCCAGGACCTCCTGACTGAAGGCACCGTGCCTCCTAGAGGACGGCGGCTTGGGTTCTTACTGCAATTCAAGTCCTGTTCCTTCTTTGGCACTGCAGGCAGCCCCAGGCCCAGAGGAGCAGCTACGGCGTTCCTTGCTTGAGACAGTTCTCTGGATGCGGGACTCCCTACTTCGATAAGTTGACTCAGGGAAGGAAACACAGGGTAACCGGTGTCTCTTGGGACTCGTTAGAAACCACAGGGATGTACGCTGAGTGTGCCCATGAAAACGGGGTCCTGCTGGAAGTAGCCCTGCTTTCCCATTTGGAGGGCGGCATTCATGCCTGCCTTGAAGCTCCCTGACATTCCCGGCTCCCGACAGGCCAGTGAGCCCTGGAAGAATGCTTCGGGGAAAATTATGAGTTTGCTCTCTCTAAACCAGGGGCTTCCGTGGCCGCGGTGGCGGTCCGCATGACAGGCTCTAGAGCTAAAGGGAACCTCAACGTGAGAACTCGCCTCCAGGTTAGGCCCTGAGTAGCCGTGCAGAAAGGGAGGCATGCAGCTCTTTCCAGGAGTTCTTAGTCGCTTTGCTTTAAAGGAAGTACACGTCCGGGGACTCCTAGGCCCCACGGGTGTGCATCATTTTCCCTCCAAGGTCACTGAGTGCCTCCAGACACCTGTGGGCCGGCTGAGCAACGTCGAGGTCCACTGGTTGATTCCCTCGGAGGACCCCTGTGCGTGCCGAGTGCTGGGCAACCACACACTGCGCGTTCCTTGGGTAGCGTTACATCTCCAGAGCCCTCGAACGCCCTCAGGACAACATGGCTGGTGAGTGCGAAGTGCCCAGGAAGACTCTGTCATGGCCCTTGTGTGAGCTGCCATGAGAGAACGCTGTGCTTGGAACACTGCGAGGCCCACCCTCGTACCTGAAGTCACTCTGCTGGAGGAGGAAGTCAGCATCTTAGCATGTTGTGTGGCTCCCGGCACACCCAGCGTGAACCCAGGCCTGGAAGTAAGGCCCTGATTTGCCGTGCAGTAGCGGAGGCGTGCTGCAGCTTCCAGGAGGCGGAGGCCTCTGCTCTGCATACCTTGAACGGCAGCACAGCTTTCTGGACACCTGGGAGGCTAGCCGGGGCACCCTGTTCCCGGCAGGAACACTGAGTAACCCCAGGCGCACCTGGGTCTGCTAAGCAACATCCAGGCCCGTAGCCCTTTAGAGCCCCTCTGTGCACGCCGAGTGTAGGGAAACGCACTGCCCTCTCTGTTGGAGCAGCTTGGTTTCCTCAGCACTCGCACACGTTCACGAACACCGTTCTGGCACATCCCACATGGCGCGGAGGTCTTACGCGTTGCCCTAATCGGAGCTGCGCTCAGAGTAACCCTCGTCTTTGCATTCCATCCAGGACCTCCTGACTGAAGGCACCGTGCCTCCTAGAGGACGGCGGCTTGGGTTCTTACTGCAATTCAAGTCCTGTTCCTTCTTTGGCACTGCAGGCAGCCCCAGGCCCAGAGGAGCAGCTACGGCGTTCCTTGCTTGAGACAGTTCGCTGGATGCGGGACTCCCTACTTCGATACGTTGACTCAGGGAAGGAAACACAGGGTGACCGGTGTCTCTTGGGACTCGTTAGAAACCACAGGGATGTACGCTGAGTGTGCCCATGAAAACGGGGTCCTGCTGGAAGTAGCCCTGCTTTCCCATTTGGAGGGCGGCATTCATGCCTGCCTTGAAGCTCCCTGACATTCCCGGCTCCCGACAGGCCAGTGAGCCCTGGAAGAATGCTTCGGGGAAAATTATGAGTTTGCTCTCTCTAAACCAGGGGCTTCCGTGGCCGCGGTGGCGGTCCGCATGACAGGCTCTAGAGCTAAATGGAACCTCAACGTGAGAACTCGCCTCCAGGTTAGGCCCTGAGTAGCCGTGCAGAAAGGGAGGCATGCAGCTCTTTCCAGGAGTTCTTAGTCGCTTTGCTTTAAAGGAAGTACACGTCCGGGGACTCCTAGGCCCCACGGGTGTGCATCATTTTCCCTCCAAGGTCACTGAGTGCCTCCAGACACCTGTGGGCCGGCTGAGCAACGTCGAGGTCCACTGGTTGATTCCCTCGGAGGACCCCTGTGCGTGCCGAGTGCTGGGCAACCACACACTGCGCGTTCCTTGGGTAGCGTTACATCTCCAGAGCCCTCGAACGCCCTCAGGACAACATGGCTGGTGAGTGCGAAGTGCCCAGGAAGACTCTGTCATGGCCCTTGTGTGAGCTGCCATGAGAGAACGCTGTGCTTGGAACACTGCGAGGCCCACCCTCGTACCTGAAGTCACTCTGCTGGAGGAGGAAGTCAGCATCTTAGCATGTTGTGTGGCTTCCGGCACACCCAGCGTGAACCCAGGCCTGGAAGTAAGGCCCTGATTTGCCGTGCAGTAGCGGAGGCGTGCTGCAGCTTCCAGGAGGCGGAGGCCTCTGCTCTGCATACCTTGAACGGCAGCACAGCTTTCTGGACACCTGGGAGTCTAGCCGGGGCACCCTGTTCCCGGCAGGAACACTGAGTAACCCCAGGCGCACCTGGGTCTGCTAAGCAACATCCAGGCCCGTAGCCCTTTAGAGCCCCTCTGTGCACGCCGAGCGTAGGGAAACGCACTGCCCTCTCTTTTGGAGCAGCTTGGTTTCCTCAGCACTCGCACACGTTCACGAACACCGTTCTGGCACATCCCACATGGCGCGGAGGTCTTACGCGTTGCCCTAATCGGAGCTGCGCTCAGAGTAACCCTCGTCTTCGCATTCCATCCAGGACCTCCTGACTGAAGGCACCGTGCCTCCTAGAGGACGGCGGCTTGGGTTCTTACTGCAATTCAAGTCCTGTTCCTTCTTTGGCACTGCAGGCAGCCCCAGGCCCAGAGGAGCAGCTACGGCGTTCCTTGCTTGAGACAGTTCGCTGGATGCGGGACTCCCTACTTCGATAAGTTGACTCAGGGAAGGAAACACAGGGTGACCGGTGTCTCTTGGGACTCGTTAGAAACCACAGGGATGTACGCTGAGTGTGCCCATGAAAACGGGGTCCTGCTGGAACTAGCCCTGCTTTCCCATTTGGAGGGCGGCATTCATGCCTGCCTTGAAGCTCCCTGACATTCCCGGCTCCCGACAGGCCAGTGAGCCCTGGAAGAATGCTTCGGGGAAAATTATGAGTTTGCTCTCTCTAAACCAGGGGCTTCCGTGGCCGCGGTGGCGGTCCGCATGACAGGCTCTAGAGCTAAAGGGAACCTCAACGTGAGAACTCGCCTCCAGGTTAGGCCCTGAGTAGCCGTGCAGAAAGGGAGGCATGCAGCTCTTTCCAGGAGTTCTTAGTCGCTTTGCTTTAAAGGAAGTACACGTCCGGGGACTCCTAGGCCCCACGGGTGTGCATCATTTTCCCTCCAAGGTCACTGAGTGCCTCCAGACACCTGTGGGCCGGCTGAGCAACGTCGAGGTCCACTGGTTGATTCCCTCGGAGGACCCCTGTGCGTGCCGAGTGCTGGGCAACCACACACTGCGCGTTCCTTGGGTAGCGTTACATCTCCAGAGCCCTCGAACGCCCTCAGGACAACATGGCTGGTGAGTGCGAAGTGCCCAGGAAGACTCTGTCATGGCCCTTGTGTGAGCTGCCATGAGAGAACGCTGTGCTTGGAACACTGCGAGGCCCACCCTCGTACCTGAAGTCACTCTGCTGGAGGAGGAAGTCAGCATCTTAGCATGTTGTGTGGCTCCCGGCACACCCAGCGTGAACCCAGGCCTGGAAGTAAGGCCCTGATTTGCCGTGCAGTAGCGGAGGCGTGCTGCAGCTTCCAGGAGGCGGAGGCCTCTGCTCTGCATACCTTGAACGGCAGCACAGCTTTCTGGACACCTGGGAGGCTAGCCGGGGCACCCTGTTCCCGGCAGGAACACTGAGTAACCCCAGGCGCACCTGGGTCTGCTAAGCAACATCCAGGCCCGTAGCCCTTTAGAGCCCCTCTGTGCACGCCGAGCGTAGGGAAACGCACTGCCCTCTCTTTTGGAGCAGCTTGGTTTCCTCAGCACTCGCACACGTTCACGAACACCGTTCTGGCACATCCCACATGGCGCGGAGGTCTTACGCGTTGCCCTAATCGGAGCTGCGCTCAGAGTAACCCTCGTCTTCGCATTCCATCCAGGACCTCCTGACTGAAGGCACCGTGCCTCCTAGAGGACGGCGGCTTGGGTTCTTACTGCAATTCAAGTCCTGTTCCTTCTTTGGCACTGCAGGCAGCCCCAGGCCCAGAGGAGCAGCTACGGCGTTCCTTGCTTGAGACAGTTCGCTGGATGCGGGACTCCCTACTTCGATAAGTTGACTCAGGGAAGGAAACACAGCGTAACCGGTGTCTCTTGGGACTCGTTAGAAACCACAGGGATGTACGCTGAGTGTGCCCATGAAAACGGGGTCCTGCTGGAAGTAGCCCTGCTTTCCCATTTGGAGGGCGGCATTCATGCCTGCCTTGAAGCTCCCTGACATTCCCGGCTCCCGACAGGCCAGTGAGCCCTGGAAGAATGCTTCGGGGAAAATTATGAGTTTGCTCTCTCTAAACCAGGGGCTTCCGTGGCCGCGGTGGCGGTCCACATGACAGGCTCTAGAGCTAAAGGGAACCTCAACGTGAGAACTCGCCTCCAGGTTAGGCCCTGAGTAGCCGTGCAGAAAGGGAGGCATGCAGCTCTTTCCAGGAGTTCTTAGTCGCTTTGCTTTAAAGGAAGTACACGTCCGGTGACTCCTAGGCCCCACGGGTGTGCATCATTTTCCCTCCAAGGTCACTGAGTGCCTCCAGACACCTGTGGGCCGGCTGAGCAATGTCGAGGTCCACTGGTTGATTCCCTCGGAGGACCCCTGTGCGTGCCGAGTGCTGGGCAACCACACACTGCGCGTTCCTTGGGTAGCGTTACATCTCCAGAGCCCTCGAACGCCCTCAAGACAACATGGCTGGTGAGTGCGAAGTGCCCAGGAAGACTCTGTCATGGCCCTTGTGTGAGCTGCCATGAGAGAACGCTGTGCTTGGAACACTGCGAGGCCCACCCTCGTACCTGAAGTCACTCTGCTGGAGGAGGAAGTCAGCATCTTAGCATGTTGTGTGGCTCCCGGCACACCCAGCGTGAACCCAGGCCTGGAAGTAAGGCCCTGATTTGCCGTGCAGTAGCGGAGGCGTGCTGCAGCTTCCAGGAGGCGGAGGCCTCTGCTCTGCATACCTTGAACGGCAGCACAGCTTTCTGGACACCTGGGAGGCTAGCCGGGGCACCCTGTTCCCGGCAGGAACACTGAGTAACCCCAGGCGCACCTGGGTCTGCTAAGCAACATCCAGGCCCGTAGCCCTTTAGAGCCCCTCTGTGCACGCCGAGCGTAGGGAAACGCACTGCCCTCTCTGTTGGAGCAGCTTGGTTTCCTCAGCACTCGCACACGTTCACGAACACCGTTCTGGCACATCCCACATGGCGCGGAGGTCTTACGCGTTGCCCTAATCGGAGCTGCGCTCAGAGTAACCCTCGTCTTCGCATTCCATCCAGGACCTCCTGACTGAAGGCACCGTGCCTCCTAGAGGACGGCGGCTTGGGTTCTTACTGCAATTCAAGTCCTGTTCCTTCTTTGGCACTGCAGGCAGCCCCAGGCCCAGAGGAGCAGCTACGGCGTTCCTTGCTTGAGACAGTTCGCTGGATGCGGGACTCCCTACTTCGATAAGTTGACTCAGGGAAGGAAACACAGGGTGACCGGTGTCTCTTGGGACTCGTTAGAAACCACAGGGATGTACGCTGAGTGTGCCCATGAAAACGGGGTCCTGCTGGAACTAGCCCTGCTTTCCCATTTGGAGGGCGGCATTCATGCCTGCCTTGAAGCTCCCTGACATTCCCGGCTCCCGACAGGCCAGTGAGCCCTGGAAGAATGCTTCGGGGAAAATTATGAGTTTGCTCTCTCTAAACCAGGGCCTTCCGTGGCCGCGGTGGCGGTCCGCATGACAGGCTCTAGAGCTAAAGGGAACCTCAACGTGAGAACTCGCCTCCAGGTTAGGCCCTGAGTAGCCGTGCAGAAAGGGAGGCATGCAGCTCTTTCCAGGAGTTCTTAGTCGCTTTGCTTTAAAGGAAGTACACGTCCGGGGACTCCTAGGCCCCACGGGTGTGCATCATTTTCCCTCCAAGGTCACTGAGTGCCTCCAGACACCTGTGGGCCGGCTGAGCAACGTCGAGGTCCACTGGTTGATTCCCTCGGAGGACCCCTGTGCGTGCCGAGTGCTGGGCAACCACACACTGCGCGTTCCTTGGGTAGCGTTACATCTCCAGAGCCCTCGAACGCCCTCAGGACAACATGGCTGGTGAGTGCGAAGCGCCCAGGAAGACTCTGTCATGGCCCTTGTGTGAGCTGCCATGAGAGAACGCTGTGCTTGGAACACTGCGAGGCCCGCCCTCGTACCTGAAGTCACTCTGCTCGAGGACGAAGTCAGCATCTTAGCATGCTGTGTGGCTCCCGGCACACCCAGCACGAACCCATGCCTGGAAGTAAGGCCCTGATTTGCCGTGCAGTAGCGGAGGCGTGCTGCAGCTTCCAGGAGGCGGAGGCCTCTGCTCTGCATACCTTGAACGGCAGCACAGCTTTCTGGACACCTGGGAGGCTAGCCGGGGCACCCTGTTCCCGGCAGGAACACTGAGTAACCCCAGGCGCACCTGGGTCTGCTAAGCAACATCCAGGCCCGTAGCCCTTTAGAGCCCCTCTGTGCACGCCGAGCGTAGGGAAACGCACTGCCCTCTCTGTTGGAGCAGCTTGGTTTCCTCAGCACTCGCACACGTTCACGAACACCGTTCTGGCACATCCCACATGGCGCGGAGGTCTTACGCGTTGCCCTAATCGGAGCTGCGCTCAGAGTAACCCTCGTCTTCGCATTCCATCCAGGACCTCCTGACTGAAGGCACCGTGCCTCCTAGAGGACGGCGGCTTGGGTTCTTACTGCAATTCAAGTCCTGTTCCTTCTTTGGCACTGCAGGCAGCCCCAGGCCCAGAGGAGCAGCTACGGCGTTCCTTGCTTGAGACAGTTCGCTGGATGCGGGACTCCCTACTTCGATAAGTTGACTCAGGGAAGGAAACACAGGGTGACCGGTGTCTCTTGGGACTCGTTAGAAACCACAGGGATGTACGCTGAGTGTGCCCATGAAAACGGGGTCCTGCTGGAACTAGCCCTGCTTTCCCATTTGGAGGGCGGCATTCATGCCTGCCTTGAAGCTCCCTGACATTCCCGGCTCCCGACAGGCCAGTGAGCCCTGGAAGAATGCTTCGGGGAAAATTATGAGTTTGCTCTCTCTAAACCAGGGGCTTCCGTGGCCGCGGTGGCGGTCCGCATGACAGGCTCTAGAGCTAAAGGGAACCTCAACGTGAGAACTCGCCTCCAGGTTAGGCCCTGAGTAGCCGTGCAGAAAGGGAGGCATGCAGCTCTTTCCAGGCGTTCTTAGTCGCTTTGCTTTAAAGGAAGTACACGTCCGGGGACTCCTAGGCCCCACGGGTGTGCATCATTTTCCCTCCAAGGTCACTGAGTGCCTCCAGACACCTGTGGGCCGGCTGAGCAACGTCGAGGTCCACTGGTTGATTCCCTCGGAGGACCCCTGTGCGTGCCGAGTGCTGGGCAACCACACACTGCGCGTTCCTTGGGTAGCGTTACATCTCCAGAGCCCTCGAACGCCCTCAGGACAACATGGCTGGTGAGTGCGAAGTGCCCAGGAAGACTCTGTCATGGCCCTTGTGTGAGCTGCCATGAGAGAACGCTGTGCTTGGAACACTGCGAGGCCCGCCCTCGTACCTGAAGTCACTCTGCTCGAGGAGGAAGTCAGCATCTTAGCATGCTGTGTGGCTCCCGGCACACCCAGCGCGAACCCATGCCTGGAAGTAAGGCCCTGATTTGCCGTGCAGAAGCGGAGGCGTGCTGCAGCTTCCAGCAGGCGGAGCCCTCTGCTCTGCATACCTTGAACGGCAGCACAGCTTTCTGGACACCTGGGAGGCTAGCCGGGGCACCCTGTTCCCGGCAGGAACACTGAGTAACCCCAGGCGCACCTGGGTCTGCTAAGCAACATCCAGGCCCGTAGCCCTTTAGAGCCCCTCTGTGCACGCCGAGCGTAGGGAAACGTACTGCCCTCTCTTTTGGAGCAGCTTGGTTTCCTCAGCACTCGCACACGTTCACGAACACCGTTCTGGCACATCCCACATGGCGCGGAGGTCTTACGCGTTGCCCTAATCGGAGCTGCGCTCAGAGTAACCCTCGTCTTCGCATTCCATCCAGGACCTCCTGACTGAAGGCACCGTGCCTCCTAGAGGACGGCGGCTTGGGTTCTTACTGCAATTCAAGTCCTGTTCCTTCTTTGGCACTGCAGGCAGCCCCAGGCCCAGAGGAGCAGCTACGGCGTTCCTTGCTTGAGACAGTTCGCTGGATGCGGGACTCCCTACTTCGATAAGTTGACTCAGGGAAGGAAACACAGGGTGACCGGTGTCTCTTGGGACTCGTTAGAAACCACAGGGATGTACGCTGAGTGTGCCCATGAAAACGGGGTCCTGCTGGAAGTAGCCCTGCTTTCCCATTTGGAGGGCGGCATTCATGCCTGCCTTGAAGCTCCCTGACATTCCCGGCTCCCGACAGCCAGTGAGCCCTGGAAGAATGCTTCGGGGAAAATTATGAGTTTGCTCTCTCTAAACCAGGGGCTTCCGTGGCCGCGGTGGCGGTCCGCATGACAGGCTCTAGAGCTAAAGGGAACCTCAACGTGAGAACTCGCCTCCAGGTTAGGCCCTGAGTAGCCGTGCAGAAAGGGAGGCATGCAGCTCTTTCCAGGAGTTCTTAGTCGCTTTGCTTTAAAGGAAGTACACGTCCGGGGACTCCTAGGCCCCACGGGTGTGCATCATTTTCCCTCCAAGGTCACTGAGTGCCTCCAGACACCTGTGGGCCGGCTGAGCAACGTTGAGGTCCACTGGTTGATTCCCTCGGATGACCCCTGTGCGTGCCGAGTGCTGGGCAACCACACACTGCGCGTTCCTTGGGTAGCGTTACATCTCCAGAGCCCTCGAACGCCCTCAGGACAACATGGCTGGTGAGTGCGAAGTGCCCAGGAAGACTCTGTCATGGCCCTTGTGTGAGCTGCCATGAGAGAACGCTGTGCTTGGAACACTGCGAGGCCCACCCTCGTACCTGAAGTCACTCTGCTGGAGGAGGAAGTCAGCATCTTAGCATGTTGTGTGGCTCCCGGCACACCCAGCGTGAACCCAGGCCTGGAAGTAAGGCCCTGATTTGCCGTGCAGTAGCGGAGGCGTGCTGCAGCTTCCAGGAGGCGGAGGCCTCTGCTCTGCATACCTTGAACGGCAGCACAGCTTTCTGGACACCTGGGAGGCTAGCCGGGGCACCCTGTTCCCGGCAGGAACACTGAGTAACCCCAGGCGCACCTGGGTCTGCTAAGCAACATCCAGGCCCGTAGCCCTTTAGAGCCCCTCTGTGCACGCCGAGCGTAGGGAAACGCACTGCCCTCTCTTTTGGAGCAGCTTGGTTTCCTCAGCACTCGCACACGTTCACGAACACCGTTCTGGCACATCCCACATGGCGCGGAGGTCTTACGCGTTGCCCTAATCGGAGCTGCGCTCAGAGTAACCCTCGTCTTCGCATTCCATCCAGGACCTCCTGACTGAAGGCACCGTGCCTCCTAGAGGACGGCGGCTTGGGTTCTTACTGCAATTCAAGTCCTGTTCCTTCTTTGGCACTGCAGGCAGCCCCAGGCCCAGAGGAGCAGCTACGGCGTTCCTTGCTTGAGACAGTTCGCTGGATGCGGGACTCCCTACTTCGATAAGTTGACTCAGGGAAGGAAACACAGCGTAACCGGTGTCTCTTGGGACTCGTTAGAAACCACAGGGATGTACGCTGAGTGTGCCCATGAAAACGGGGTCCTGCTGGAAGTAGCCCTGCTTTCCCATTTGGAGGGCGGCATTCATGCCTGCCTTGAAGCTCCCTGACATTCCCGGCTCCCGACAGGCCAGTGAGCCCTGGAAGAATGCTTCGGGGAAAATTATGAGTTTGCTCTCTCTAAACCAGGGGCTTCCGTGGCCGCGGTGGCGGTCCGCATGACAGGCTCTAGAGCTAAAGGGAACCTCAACGTGAGAACTCGCCTCCAGGTTAGGCCCTGAGTAGCCGTGCAGAAAGGGAGGCATGCAGCTCTTTCCAGGAGTTCTTAGTCGCTTTGCTTTAAAGGAAGTACACGTCCGGGGACTCCTAGGCCCCACGGGTGTGCATCATTTTCCCTCCAAGGTCACTGAGTGCCTCCAGACACCTGTGGGCCGGCTGAGCAACGTCGAGGTCCACTGGTTGATTCCCTCGGAGGACCCCTGTGCGTGCCGAGTGCTGGGCAACCACACACTGCGCGTTCCTTGGGTAGCGTTACATCTCCAGAGCCCTCGAACGCCCTCAGGACAACATGGCTGGTGAGTGCGAAGTGCCCAGGAAGACTCTGTCATGGCCCTTGTGTGAGCTGCCATGAGAGAACGCTGTGCTTGGAACACTGCGAGGCCCACCCTCGTACCTGAAGTCACTCTGCTCGAGGAGGAAGTCAGCATCTTAGCATGCTGTGTGGCTCCCGGCACACCCAGCGCGAACCCATGCCTGGAAGTAAGGCCCTGATTTGCCGTGCAGAAGCGGAGGCGTGCTGCAGCTTCCAGGAGGCGGAGGCCTCTGCTCTGCATACCTTGAACGGCAGCACAGCTTTCTGGACACCTGGGAGGCTAGCCGGGGCACCCTGTTCCCGGCAGGAACACTGAGTAACCCCAGGCGCACCTGGGTCTGCTAAGCAACATCCAGGCCCGTAGCCCTTTAGAGCCCCTCTGTGCACGCCGAGCGTAGGGAAACGCACTGCCCTCTCTTTTGGAGCAGCTTGGTTTCCTCAGCACTCGCACACGTTCACGAACACCGTTCTGGCACATCCCACATGGCGCGGAGGTCTTACGCGTTGCCCTAATCGGAGCTGCGCTCAGAGTAACCCTTGTCTTCGCATTCCATCCAGGACCTCCTGACTGAAGGCACCGTGCCTCCTAGAGGACGGCGGCTTGGGTTCTTACTGCAATTCAAGTCCTGTTCCTTCTTTGGCACTGCAGGCAGCCCCAGGCCCAGAGGAGCAGCTACGGCGTTCCTTGCTTGAGACAGTTCGCTGGATGCGGGACTCCCTACTTCGATAAGTTGACTCAGGGAAGGAAACACAGGGTGACCGGTGTCTCTTGGGACTCGTTAGAAACCACAGGGATGTACGCTGAGTGTGCCCATGAAAACGGGGTCCTGCTGGAACTAGCCATGCTTTCCCATTTGGAGGGCGGCATTCATGCCTGCCTTGAAGCTCCCTGACATTCCCGGCTCCCGACAGGCCAGTGAGCCCTGGAAGAATGCTTCGGGGAAAATTATGAGTTTGCTCTCTCTAAACCAGGGGCTTCCGTGGCCGCGGTGGCGGTCCGCATGACAGGCTCTAGAGCTAAAGGGAACCTCAACGTGAGAACTCGCCTCCAGGTTAGGCCCTGAGTAGCCGTGCAGAAAGGGAGGCATGCAGCTCTTTCCAGGAGTTCTTAGTCGCTTTGCTTTAAAGAAAGTACACGTCCGGGGACTCCTAGGCCCCACGGGTGTGCATCATTTTCCCTCCAAGGTCACTGAGTGCCTCCAGACACCTGTGGGCAGGCTGAGCAACGTCGAGGTCCACTGGTTGATTCCCTCGGAGGACCCCTGTGCGTGCCGAGTGCTGGGCAACCACACACTGCGCGTTCCTTGGGTAACGTTACATCTCCAGAGCCCTCGAACGCCCTCAAGATAACATGGCTGGTGAGTGCGAAGTGCCCAGGAAGACTCTGTCATGGCCCTTGTGTGAGCTGCCATGAGAGAACGCTGTGCTTGGAACACTGCGAGGCCCACCCTCGTACCTGAAGTCACTCTGCTGGAGGAGGAAGTCAGCATCTTAGCATGATGTGTGGCTCCCGGCACACCCAGCATGAACCCAGGCCTGGAAGTAAGGCCCTGATTTGCCGTGCAGTAGCGGAGGCGTGCTGCAGCTTCCAGGAGGCGGAGGCCTCTGCTCTGCATACCTTGAACGGCAGCACAGCTTTCTGGACACCTGGGAGGCTAGCCGGGGCACCCTGTTCCCGGCAGGAACACTGAGTAACCCCAGGCGCACCTGGGTCTGCTAAGCAACATCCAGGCCCGTAGCCCTTTAGAGCCCCTCTGTGCACGCCGAGCGTAGGGAAACGCACTGCCCTCTCTTTTGGAGCAGCTTGGTTTCCTCAGCACTCGCACACGTTCACGAACACCGTTCTGGCACATCCCACATGGCGCGGAGGTCTTACGCGTTGCCCTAATCGGAGCTGCGCTCAGAGTAACCCTCGTCTTCGCATTCCATCCAGGACCTCCTGACTGAAGGCACCGTGCCTCCTAGAGGACGGCGGCTTGGGTTCTTACTGCAATTCAAGTCCTGTTCCTTCTTTGGCACTGCAGGCAGCCCCAGGCCCAGAGGAGCAGCTACGGCGTTCCTTGCTTGAGACAGTTCGCTGGATGCGGGACTCCCTACTTCGATAAGTTGACTCAGGGAAGGAAACACAGGGTGACCGGTGTCTCTTGGGACTCGTTAGAAACCACAGGGATGTACGCTGAGTGTGCCCATGAAAACGGGGTCCTGCTGGAAGTAGCCCTGCTTTCCCATTTGGAGGGCGGCATTCATGCCTGCCTTGAAGCTCCCTGACATTCCCGGCTCCCGACAGCCAGTGAGCCCTGGAAGAATGCTTCGGGGAAAATTATGAGTTTGCTCTCTCTAAACCAGGGGCTTCCGTGGCCGCGGTGGCGGTCCGCATGACAGGCTCTAGAGCTAAAGGGAACCTCAACGTGAGAACTCGCCTCCAGGTTAGGCCCTGAGTAGCCGTGCAGAAAGGGAGGCATGCAGCTCTTTCCAGGAGTTCTTAGTCGCTTTGCTTTAAAGGAAGTACACGTCCGGGGACTCCTAGGCCCCACGGGTGTGCATCATTTTCCCTCCAAGGTCACTGAGTGCCTCCAGACACCTGTGGGCCGGCTGAGCAACGTCGAGGTCCACTGGTTGATTCCCTCGGAGGACCCCTGTGCGTGCCGAGTGCTGGGCAACCACACACTGCGCGTTCCTTGGGTAGCGTTACATCTCCAGAGCCCTCGAACGCCCTCAGGACAACATGGCTGGTGAGTGCGAAGTGCCCAGGAAGACTCTGTCATGGCCCTTGTGTGAGCTGCCATGAGAGAACGCTGTGCTTGGAACACTGCGAGGCCCACCCTCGTACCTGAAGTCACTCTGCTGGAGGAGGAAGTCAGCATCTTAGCATGTTGTGTGGCTCCCGGCACACCCAGCGTGAACCCAGGCCTGGAAGTAAGGCCCTGATTTGCCGTGCAGTAGCGGAGGCGTGCTGCAGCTTCCAGGAGGCGGAGGCCTCTGCTCTGCATACCTTGAACGGCAGCACAGCTTTCTGGACACCTGGGAGGCTAGCCGGGGCACCCTGTTCCCGGCAGGAACACTGAGTAACCCCAGGCGCACCTGGGTCTGCTAAGCAACATCCAGGCCCGTAGCCCTTTAGAGCCCCTCTGTGCACGCCGAGCGTAGGGAAACGCACTGCCCTCTCTTTTGGAGCAGCTTGGTTTCCTCAGCACTCGCACACGTTCACGAACACCGTTCTGGCACATCCCACATGGCGCGGAGGTCTTACGCGTTGCCCTAATCGGAGCTGCGCTCAGAGTAACCCTCGTCTTCGCATTCCATCCAGGACCTCCTGACTGAAGGCACCGTGCCTCCTAGAGGACGGCGGCTTGGGTTCTTACTGCAATTCAAGTCCTGTTCCTTCTTTGGCACTGCAGGCAGCCCCAGGCCCAGAGGAGCAGCTACGGCGTTCCTTGCTTGAGACAGTTCGCTGGATGCGGGACTCCCTACTTCGATAAGTTGACTCAGGGAAGGAAACACAGCGTAACCGGTGTCTCTTGGGACTCATTAGAAACCACAGGGATGTACGCTGAGTGTGCCCATGAAAACGGGGTCCTGCTGGAAGTAGCCCTGCTTTCCCATTTGGAGGGCGGCATTCATGCCTGCCTTGAAGCTCCCTGACATTCCCGGCTCCCGACAGGCCAGTGAGCCCTGGAAGAATGCTTCGGGGAAAATTATGAGTTTGCTCTCTCTAAACCAGGGGCTTCCGTGGCCGCGGTGGCGGTCCGCATGACAGGCTCTAGAGCTAAAGGGAACCTCAACGTGAGAACTCGCCTCCAGGTTAGGCCCTGAGTAGCCGTGCAGAAAGGGAGGCATGCAGCTCTTTCCAGGCGTTCTTAGTCGCTTTGCTTTAAAGGAAGTACACGTCCGGGGACTCCTAGGCCCCACGGGTGTGCATCATTTTCCCTCCAAGGTCACTGAGTGCCTCCAGACACCTGTGGGCCGGCTGAGCAACGTCGAGGTCCACTGGTTGATTCCCTCGGAGGACCCCTGTGCGTGCCGAGTGCTGGGCAACCACACACTGTGCGTTCCTTGGGTAGCGTTACATCTCCAGAGCCCTCGAACGCCCTCAGGACAACATGGCTGGTGAGTGCGAAGTGCCCAGGAAGACTCTGTCATGGCCCTTGTGTGAGCTGCCATGAGAGAACGCTGTGCTTGGAACACTGCGAGGCCCACCCTCGTACCTGAAGTCACTCTGCTGGAGGAGGAAGTCAGCATCTTAGCATGTTGTGTGGCTCCCGGCACACCCAGCGTGAACCCATGCCTGGAAGTAAGGCCCTGATTTGCCGTGCAGTAGCGGAGGCGTGCTGCAGCTTCCAGGAGGCGGAGGCCTCTGCTCTGCATACCTTGAACGGCAGCACAGCTTTCTGGACACCTGGGAGGCTAGCCGGGGCACCCTGTTCCCGGCAGGAACACTGAGTAACCCCAGGCGCACCTGGGTCTGCTAAGCAACATCCAGGCCCGTAGCCCTTTAGAGCCCCTCTGTGCACGCCGAGCGTAGGGAAACGCACTGCCCTCTCTGTTGGAGCAGCTTGGTTTCCTCAGCACTCGCACACGTTCACGGACATCGTTCTGGCACATCCCACATGGCACGGAGGTCTTACGCGTTGCCCTAATCGGAGCTGCGCTCAGAGTAACCCTCGTCTTCGCATTCCATCCAGGACCTCCTGACTGAAGGCACCGTGCCTCCTAGAGGACGGCGGCTTGGGTTCTTACTGCAATTCAAGTCCTGTTCCTTCTTTGGCACTGCAGGCAGCCCCAGGCCCAGAGGAGCAGCTACGGCGTTCCTTGCTTGAGACAGTTCGCTGGATGCGGGACTCCCTACTTCGATAAGTTGACTCAGGGAAGGAAACACAGGGTGACCGGTGTCTCTTGGGACTCGTTAGAAACCACAGGGATGTACGCTGAGTGTGCCCATGAAAACGGGGTCCTGCTGGAAGTAGCCCTGCTTTCCCATTTGGAGGGCGGCATTCATGCCTGCCTTGAAGCTCCCTGACATTCCCGGCTCCCGACAGGCCAGTGAGCCCTGGAAGAATGCTTCGGGGAAAATTATGAGTTTGCTCTCTCTAAACCAGGGGCTTCCGTGGCCGTGGTGGCGGTCCGCATGACAGGCTCTAGAGCTAAAGGGAACCTCAACGTGAGAACTCGCCTCCAGGTTAGGCCCTGAGTAGCCGTGCAGAAAGGGAGGCATGCAGCTCTTTCCAGGAGTTCTTAGTCGCTTTGCTTTAAAGGAAGTACACGTCCGGGGACTCCTAGGCCCCACGGGTGTGCATCATTTTCCCTCCAAGGTCACTGAGTGCCTCCAGACACCTGTGGGCCGGCTGAGCAACGTCGAGGTCCACTGGTTGATTCCCTCGGAGGACCCCTGTGCGTGCCGAGTGCTGGGCAACCACACACTGCGCGTTCCTTGGGTAGCGTTACATCTCCAGAGCCCTCGAACGCCCTCACGACAACATGGCTGGTGAGTGCGAAGTGCCCAGGAAGACTCTGTCATGGCCCTTGTGTGAGCTGCCATGAGAGAACGCTGTGCTTGGAACACTGCGAGGCCCGCCCTCGTACCTGAAGTCACTCTGCTGGAGGAGGAAGTCAGCATCTTAGCATGTTGTGTGGCTCCCGGCACACCCAGCGTGAACCCAGGCCTGGAAGTAAGGCCCTGATTTGCCGTGCAGTAGCGGAGGCGTGCTGCAGCTTCCAGGAGGCGGAGGCCTCTGCTCTGCATACCTTGAACGGCAGCACAGCTTTCTGGACACCTGGGAGGCTAGCCGGGGCACCCTGTTCCCGGCAGGAACACTGAGTAACCCCAGGCGCACCTGGGTCTGCTAAGCAACATCCAGGCCCGTAGCCCTTTAGAGCCCCTCTGTGCACGCCGAGCGTAGGGAAACGCACTGCCCTCTCTTTTGGAGCAGCTTGGTTTCCTCAGCACTCGCACACGTTCACGAACACCGTTCTGGCACATCCCACATGGCGCGGAGGTCTTACGCGTTGCCCTAATCGGAGCTGCGCTCAGAGTAACCCTCGTCTTCGCATTCCATCCAGGACCTCCTGACTGAAGGCACCGTGCCTCCTAGAGGACGGCGGCTTGGGTTCTTACTGCAATTCAAGTCCTGTTACTTCTTTGGCACTGCAGGCAGCCCCAGGCCCAGAGGAGCAGCTACGGCGTTCCTTGCTTGAGACAGTTCGCTGGATGCGGGACTCCCTACTTCGATACGTTGACTCAGGGAAGGAAACACAGGGTGACCGGTGTCTCTTGGGACTCGTTAGAAACCACAGGGATGTACGCTGAGTGTGCCCATGAAAACGGGGTCCTGCTGGAAGTAGCCCTGCTTTCCCATTTGGAGGGCGGCATTCATGCCTGCCTTGAAGCTCCCTGACATTCCCGGCTCCCGACAGGCCAGTGAGCCCTGGAAGAATGCTTCGGGGAAAATTATGAGTTTGCTCTCTCTAAACCAGGGGCTTCCGTGGCCGCGGTGGCGGTCCGCATGACAGGCTCTAGAGCTAAAGGGAACCTCAACGTGAGAACTCGACTCCAGGTTAGGCCCTGAGTAGCCGTGCAGAAAGGGAGGCATGCAGCTCTTTCCAGGAGTTCTTAGTCGCTTTGCTTTAAAGGAAGTACACGTCCAGGGACTCCTAGGTCCCACGGGTGTGCATCATTTTCCCTCCAAGGTCACTGAGTGCCTCCAGACACCTGTGGGCCGGCTGAGCAACGTCGAGGTCCACTGGTTGATTCCCTCGGAGGACCCCTGTGCGTGCCGAGTGCTGGGCAACCACACACTGCGCGTTCCTTGGGTAGCGTTACATCTCCAGAGCCCTCGAACGCCCTCACGACAACATGGCTGGTGAGTGCGAAGTGCCCAGGAAGACTCTGTCATGGCCCTTGTGTGAGCTGCCATGAGAGAACGCTGTGCTTGGAACACTGCGAGGCCCACCCTCGTAACTGAAGTCACTCTGCTCGAGGAGGAAGTCAGCATCTTAGCATGCTGTGTGGCTCCCGGCACACCCAGCGCGAACCCATGCCTGGAAGTAAGGCCCTGATTTGCCGTGCAGAAGCGGAGGCGTGCTGCAGCTTCCAGCAGGCGGAGCCCTCTGCTCTGCATACCTTGAACGGCAGCACAGCTTTCTGGACACCTGGGAGGCTAGCCGGGGCACCCTGTTCCCGGCAGGAACACTGAGTAACCCCAGGCGCACCTGGGTCTGCTAAGCAACATCCAGGCCCGTAGCCCTTTAGAGCCCCTCTGTGCACGCCGAGCGTAGGGAAACGTACTGCCCTCTCTTTTGGAGCAGCTTGGTTTCCTCAGCACTCGCACACGTTCACGAACACCGTTCTGGCACATCCCACATGGCGCGGAGGTCTTACGCGTTGCCCTAATCGGAGCTGCGCTCAGAGTAACCCTCGTCTTCGCATTCCATCCAGGACCTCCTGACTGAAGGCACCGTGCCTCCTAGAGGACGGCGGCTTGGGTTCTTACTGCAATTCAAGTCCTGTTCCTTCTTTGGCACTGCAGGCAGCCCCAGGCCCAGAGGAGCAGCTACGGCGTTCCTTGCTTGAGACAGTTCGCTGGATGCGGGACTCCCTACTTCGATAAGTTGACTCAGGGAAGGAAACACAGGGTGACCGGTGTCTCTTGGGACTCGTTAGAAACCACAGGGATGTACGCTGAGTGTGCCCATGAAAACGGGGTCCTGCTGGAAGTAGCCCTGCTTTCCCATTTGGAGGGCGGCATTCATGCCTGCCTTGAAGCTCCCTGACATTCCCGGCTCCCGACAGCCAGTGAGCCCTGGAAGAATGCTTCGGGGAAAATTATGAGTTTGCTCTCTCTAAACCAGGGGCTTCCGTGGCCGCGGTGGCGGTCCGCATGACAGGCTCTAGAGCTAAAGGGAACCTCAACGTGAGAACTCGCCTCCAGGTTAGGCCCTGAGTAGCCGTGCAGAAAGGGAGGCATGCAGCTCTTTCCAGGAGTTCTTAGTCGCTTTGCTTTAAAGGAAGTACACGTCCGGGGACTCCTAGGCCCCACGGGTGTGCATCATTTTCCCTCCAAGGTCACTGAGTGCCTCCAGACACCTGTGGGCCGGCTGAGCAACGTTGAGGTCCACTGGTTGATTCCCTCGGAGGACCCCTGTGCGTGCCGAGTGCTGGGCAACCACACACTGCGCGTTCCTTGGGTAGCGTTACATCTCCAGAGCCCTCGAACGCCCTCAGGACAACATGGCTGGTGAGTGCGAAGTGCCCAGGAAGACTCTGTCATGGCCCTTGTGTGAGCTGCCATGAGAGAACGCTGTGCTTGGAACACTGCGAGGCCCACCCTCGTACCTGAAGTCACTCTGCTGGAGGAGGAAGTCAGCATCTTAGCATGTTGTGTGGCTCCCGGCACACCCAGCGTGAACCCAGGCCTGGAAGTAAGGCCCTGATTTGCCGTGCAGTAGCGGAGGCGTGCTGCAGCTTCCAGGAGGCGGAGGCCTCTGCTCTGCATACCTTGAACGGCAGCACAGCTTTCTGGACACCTGGGAGGCTAGCCGGGGCACCCTGTTCCCGGCAGGAACACTGAGTAACCCCAGGCGCACCTGGGTCTGCTAAGCAACATCCAGGCCCGTAGCCCTTTAGAGCCCCTCTGTGCACGCCGAGCGTAGGGAAACGCACTGCCCTCTCTTTTGGAGCAGCTTGGTTTCCTCAGCACTCGCACACGTTCACGAACACCGTTCTGGCACATCCCACATGGCGCGGAGGTCTTACGCGTTGCCCTAATCGGAGCTGCGCTCAGAGTAACCCTCGTCTTCGCATTCCATCCAGGACCTCCTGACTGAAGGCACCGTGCCTCCTAGAGGACGGCGGCTTGGGTTCTTACTGCAATTCAAGTCCTGTTCCTTCTTTGGCACTGCAGGCAGCCCCAGGCCCAGAGGAGCAGCTACGGCGTTCCTTGCTTGAGACAGTTCGCTGGATGCGGGACTCCCTACTTCGATAAGTTGACTCAGGGAAGGAAACACAGCGTAACCGGTGTCTCTTGGGACTCGTTAGAAACCACAGGGATGTACGCTGAGTGTGCCCATGAAAACGGGGTCCTGCTGGAAGTAGCCCTGCTTTCCCATTTGGAGGGCGGCATTCATGCCTGCCTTGAAGCTCCCTGACATTCCCGGCTCCCGACAGGCCAGTGAGCCCTGGAAGAATGCTTCGGGGAAAATTATGAGTTTGCTCTCTCTAAACCAGGGGCTTCCGTGGCCGCGGTGGCGGTCCGCATGACAGGCTCTAGAGCTAAAGGGAACCTCAACGTGAGAACTCGCCTCCAGGTTAGGCCCTGAGTAGCCGTGCAGAAAGGGAGGCATGCAGCTCTTTCCAGGAGTTCTTAGTCGCTTTGCTTTAAAGGAAGTACACGTCCGGGGACTCCTAGGCCCCACGGGTGTGCATCATTTTCCCTCCAAGGTCACTGAGTGCCTCCAGACACCTGTGGGCCGGCTGAGCAACGTCGAGGTCCACTGGTTGATTCCCTCGGAGGACCCCTGTGCGTGCCGAGTGCTGGGCAACCACACACTGCGCGTTCCTTGGGTAGCGTTACATCTCCAGAGCCCTCGAACGCCCTCAGGACAACATGGCTGGTGAGTGCGAAGTGCCCAGGAAGACTCTGTCATGGCCCTTGTGTGAGCTGCCATGAGAGAACGCTGTGCTTGGAACACTGCGAGGCCCACCCTCGTACCTGAAGTCACTCTGCTCGAGGAGGAAGTCAGCATCTTAGCATGCTGTGTGGCTCCCGGCACACCCAGCGCGAACCCATGCCTGGAAGTAAGGCCCTGATTTGCCGTGCAGAAGCGGAGGCGTGCTGCAGCTTCCAGGAGGCGGAGGCCTCTGCTCTGCATACCTTGAACGGCAGCACAGCTTTCTGGACACCTGGGAGGCTAGCCGGGGCACCCTGTTCCCGGCAGGAACACTGAGTAACCCCAGGCGCACCTGGGTCTGCTAAGCAACATCCAGGCCCGTAGCCCTTTAGAGCCCCTCTGTGCACGCCGAGCGTAGGGAAACGCACTGCCCTCTCTTTTGGAGCAGCTTGGTTTCCTCAGCACTCGCACACGTTCACGAACACCGTTCTGGCACATCCCACATGGCGCGGAGGTCTTACGCGTTGCCCTAATCGGAGCTGCGCTCAGAGTAACCCTCGTCTTCGCATTCCATCCAGGACCTCCTGACTGAAGGCACCGTGCCTCCTAGAGGACGGCGGCTTGGGTTCTTACTGCAATTCAAGTCCTGTTCCTTCTTTGGCACTGCAGGCAGCCCCAGGCCCAGAGGAGCAGCTACGGCGTTCCTTGCTTGAGACAGTTCGCTGGATGCGGGACTCCCTACTTCGATAAGTTGACTCAGGGAAGGAAACACAGGGTGACCGGTGTCTCTTGGGACTCGTTAGAAACCACAGGGATGTACGCTGAGTGTGCCCATGAAAACGGGGTCCTGCTGGAACTAGCCATGCTTTCCCATTTGGAGGGCGGCATTCATGCCTGCCTTGAAGCTCCCTGACATTCCCGGCTCCCGACAGGCCAGTGAGCCCTGGAAGAATGCTTCGGGGAAAATTATGAGTTTGCTCTCTCTAAACCAGGGGCTTCCGTGGCCGCGGTGGCGGTCCGCATGACAGGCTCTAGAGCTAAAGGGAACCTCAACGTGAGAACTCGCCTCCAGGTTAGGCCCTGAGTAGCCGTGCAGAAAGGGAGGCATGCAGCTCTTTCCAGGAGTTCTTAGTCGCTTTGCTTTAAAGAAAGTACACGTCCGGGGACTCCTAGGCCCCACGGGTGTGCATCATTTTCCCTCCAAGGTCACTGAGTGCCTCCAGACACCTGTGGGCAGGCTGAGCAACGTCGAGGTCCACTGGTTGATTCCCTCGGAGGACCCCTGTGCGTGCCGAGTGCTGGGCAACCACACACTGCGCGTTCCTTGGGTAACGTTACATCTCCAGAGCCCTCGAACGCCCTCAAGATAACATGGCTGGTGAGTGCGAAGTGCCCAGGAAGACTCTGTCATGGCCCTTGTGTGAGCTGCCATGAGAGAACGCTGTGCTTGGAACACTGCGAGGCCCACCCTCGTACCTGAAGTCACTCTGCTGGAGGAGGAAGTCAGCATCTTAGCATGATGTGTGGCTCCCGGCACACCCAGCATGAACCCAGGCCTGGAAGTAAGGCCCTGATTTGCCGTGCAGTAGCGGAGGCGTGCTGCAGCTTCCAGGAGGCGGAGGCCTCTGCTCTGCATACCTTGAACGGCAGCACAGCTTTCTGGACACCTGGGAGGCTAGCCGGGGCACCCTGTTCCCGGCAGGAACACTGAGTAACCCCAGGCGCACCTGGGTCTGCTAAGCAACATCCAGGCCCGTAGCCCTTTAGAGCCCCTCTGTGCACGCCGAGCGTAGGGAAACGCACTGCCCTCTCTTTTGGAGCAGCTTGGTTTCCTCAGCACTCGCACACGTTCACGAACACCGTTCTGGCACATCCCACATGGCGCGGAGGTCTTACGCGTTGCCCTAATCGGAGCTGCGCTCAGAGTAACCCTCGTCTTCGCATTCCATCCAGGACCTCCTGACTGAAGGCACCGTGCCTCCTAGAGGACGGCGGCTTGGGTTCTTACTGCAATTCAAGTCCTGTTCCTTCTTTGGCACTGCAGGCAGCCCCAGGCCCAGAGGAGCAGCTACGGCGTTCCTTGCTTGAGACAGTTCGCTGGATGCGGGACTCCCTACTTCGATAAGTTGACTCAGGGAAGGAAACACAGGGTGACCGGTGTCTCTTGGGACTCGTTAGAAACCACAGGGATGTACGCTGAGTGTGCCCATGAAAACGGGGTCCTGCTGGAAGTAGCCCTGCTTTCCCATTTGGAGGGCGGCATTCATGCCTGCCTTGAAGCTCCCTGACATTCCCGGCTCCCGACAGCCAGTGAGCCCTGGAAGAATGCTTCGGGGAAAATTATGAGTTTGCTCTCTCTAAACCAGGGGCTTCCGTGGCCGCGGTGGCGGTCCGCATGACAGGCTCTAGAGCTAAAGGGAACCTCAACGTGAGAACTCGCCTCCAGGTTAGGCCCTGAGTAGCCGTGCAGAAAGGGAGGCATGCAGCTCTTTCCAGGAGTTCTTAGTCGCTTTGCTTTAAAGGAAGTACACGTCCGGGGACTCCTAGGCCCCACGGGTGTGCATCATTTTCCCTCCAAGGTCACTGAGTGCCTCCAGACACCTGTGGGCCGGCTGAGCAACGTCGAGGTCCACTGGTTGATTCCCTCGGAGGACCCCTGTGCGTGCCGAGTGCTGGGCAACCACACACTGCGCGTTCCTTGGGTAGCGTTACATCTCCAGAGCCCTCGAACGCCCTCAGGACAACATGGCTGGTGAGTGCGAAGTGCCCAGGAAGACTCTGTCATGGCCCTTGTGTGAGCTGCCATGAGAGAACGCTGTGCTTGGAACACTGCGAGGCCCACCCTCGTACCTGAAGTCACTCTGCTGGAGGAGGAAGTCAGCATCTTAGCATGTTGTGTGGCTCCCGGCACACCCAGCGTGAACCCAGGCCTGGAAGTAAGGCCCTGATTTGCCGTGCAGTAGCGGAGGCGTGCTGCAGCTTCCAGGAGGCGGAGGCCTCTGCTCTGCATACCTTGAACGGCAGCACAGCTTTCTGGACACCTGGGAGGCTAGCCGGGGCACCCTGTTCCCGGCAGGAACACTGAGTAACCCCAGGCGCACCTGGGTCTGCTAAGCAACATCCAGGCCCGTAGCCCTTTAGAGCCCCTCTGTGCACGCCGAGCGTAGGGAAACGCACTGCCCTCTCTTTTGGAGCAGCTTGGTTTCCTCAGCACTCGCACACGTTCACGAACACCGTTCTGGCACATCCCACATGGCGCGGAGGTCTTACGCGTTGCCCTAATCGGAGCTGCGCTCAGAGTAACCCTCGTCTTCGCATTCCATCCAGGACCTCCTGACTGAAGGCACCGTGCCTCCTAGAGGACGGCGGCTTGGGTTCTTACTGCAATTCAAGTCCTGTTCCTTCTTTGGCACTGCAGGCAGCCCCAGGCCCAGAGGAGCAGCTACGGCGTTCCTTGCTTGAGACAGTTCGCTGGATGCGGGACTCCCTACTTCGATAAGTTGACTCAGGGAAGGAAACACAGCGTAACCGGTGTCTCTTGGGACTCATTAGAAACCACAGGGATGTACGCTGAGTGTGCCCATGAAAACGGGGTCCTGCTGGAAGTAGCCCTGCTTTCCCATTTGGAGGGCGGCATTCATGCCTGCCTTGAAGCTCCCTGACATTCCCGGCTCCCGACAGGCCAGTGAGCCCTGGAAGAATGCTTCGGGGAAAATTATGAGTTTGCTCTCTCTAAACCAGGGGCTTCCGTGGCCGCGGTGGCGGTCCGCATGACAGGCTCTAGAGCTAAAGGGAACCTCAACGTGAGAACTCGCCTCCAGGTTAGGCCCTGAGTAGCCGTGCAGAAAGGGAGGCATGCAGCTCTTTCCAGGCGTTCTTAGTCGCTTTGCTTTAAAGGAAGTACACGTCCGGGGACTCCTAGGCCCCACGGGTGTGCATCATTTTCCCTCCAAGGTCACTGAGTGCCTCCAGACACCTGTGGGCCGGCTGAGCAACGTCGAGGTCCACTGGTTGATTCCCTCGGAGGACCCCTGTGCGTGCCGAGTGCTGGGCAACCACACACTGTGCGTTCCTTGGGTAGCGTTACATCTCCAGAGCCCTCGAACGCCCTCAGGACAACATGGCTGGTGAGTGCGAAGTGCCCAGGAAGACTCTGTCATGGCCCTTGTGTGAGCTGCCATGAGAGAACGCTGTGCTTGGAACACTGCGAGGCCCACCCTCGTACCTGAAGTCACTCTGCTGGAGGAGGAAGTCAGCATCTTAGCATGTTGTGTGGCTCCCGGCACACCCAGCGTGAACCCATGCCTGGAAGTAAGGCCCTGATTTGCCGTGCAGTAGCGGAGGCGTGCTGCAGCTTCCAGGAGGCGGAGGCCTCTGCTCTGCATACCTTGAACGGCAGCACAGCTTTCTGGACACCTGGGAGGCTAGCCGGGGCACCCTGTTCCCGGCAGGAACACTGAGTAACCCCAGGCGCACCTGGGTCTGCTAAGCAACATCCAGGCCCGTAGCCCTTTAGAGCCCCTCTGTGCACGCCGAGCGTAGGGAAACGCACTGCCCTCTCTGTTGGAGCAGCTTGGTTTCCTCAGCACTCGCACACGTTCACGGACATCGTTCTGGCACATCCCACATGGCACGGAGGTCTTACGCGTTGCCCTAATCGGAGCTGCGCTCAGAGTAACCCTCGTCTTCGCATTCCATCCAGGACCTCCTGACTGAAGGCACCGTGCCTCCTAGAGGACGGCGGCTTGGGTTCTTACTGCAATTCAAGTCCTGTTCCTTCTTTGGCACTGCAGGCAGCCCCAGGCCCAGAGGAGCAGCTACGGCGTTCCTTGCTTGAGACAGTTCGCTGGATGCGGGACTCCCTACTTCGATAAGTTGACTCAGGGAAGGAAACACAGGGTGACCGGTGTCTCTTGGGACTCGTTAGAAACCACAGGGATGTACGCTGAGTGTGCCCATGAAAACGGGGTCCTGCTGGAAGTAGCCCTGCTTTCCCATTTGGAGGGCGGCATTCATGCCTGCCTTGAAGCTCCCTGACATTCCCGGCTCCCGACAGGCCAGTGAGCCCTGGAAGAATGCTTCGGGGAAAATTATGAGTTTGCTCTCTCTAAACCAGGGGCTTCCGTGGCCGTGGTGGCGGTCCGCATGACAGGCTCTAGAGCTAAAGGGAACCTCAACGTGAGAACTCGCCTCCAGGTTAGGCCCTGAGTAGCCGTGCAGAAAGGGAGGCATGCAGCTCTTTCCAGGAGTTCTTAGTCGCTTTGCTTTAAAGGAAGTACACGTCCGGGGACTCCTAGGCCCCACGGGTGTGCATCATTTTCCCTCCAAGGTCACTGAGTGCCTCCAGACACCTGTGGGCCGGCTGAGCAACGTCGAGGTCCACTGGTTGATTCCCTCGGAGGACCCCTGTGCGTGCCGAGTGCTGGGCAACCACACACTGCGCGTTCCTTGGGTAGCGTTACATCTCCAGAGCCCTCGAACGCCCTCACGACAACATGGCTGGTGAGTGCGAAGTGCCCAGGAAGACTCTGTCATGGCCCTTGTGTGAGCTGCCATGAGAGAACGCTGTGCTTGGAACACTGCGAGGCCCGCCCTCGTACCTGAAGTCACTCTGCTGGAGGAGGAAGTCAGCATCTTAGCATGTTGTGTGGCTCCCGGCACACCCAGCGTGAACCCAGGCCTGGAAGTAAGGCCCTGATTTGCCGTGCAGTAGCGGAGGCGTGCTGCAGCTTCCAGGAGGCGGAGGCCTCTGCTCTGCATACCTTGAACGGCAGCACAGCTTTCTGGACACCTGGGAGGCTAGCCGGGGCACCCTGTTCCCGGCAGGAACACTGAGTAACCCCAGGCGCACCTGGGTCTGCTAAGCAACATCCAGGCCCGTAGCCCTTTAGAGCCCCTCTGTGCACGCCGAGCGTAGGGAAACGCACTGCCCTCTCTTTTGGAGCAGCTTGGTTTCCTCAGCACTCGCACACGTTCACGAACACCGTTCTGGCACATCCCACATGGCGCGGAGGTCTTACGCGTTGCCCTAATCGGAGCTGCGCTCAGAGTAACCCTCGTCTTCGCATTCCATCCAGGACCTCCTGACTGAAGGCACCGTGCCTCCTAGAGGACGGCGGCTTGGGTTCTTACTGCAATTCAAGTCCTGTTACTTCTTTGGCACTGCAGGCAGCCCCAGGCCCAGAGGAGCAGCTACGGCGTTCCTTGCTTGAGACAGTTCGCTGGATGCGGGACTCCCTACTTCGATACGTTGACTCAGGGAAGGAAACACAGGGTGACCGGTGTCTCTTGGGACTCGTTAGAAACCACAGGGATGTACGCTGAGTGTGCCCATGAAAACGGGGTCCTGCTGGAAGTAGCCCTGCTTTCCCATTTGGAGGGCGGCATTCATGCCTGCCTTGAAGCTCCCTGACATTCCCGGCTCCCGACAGGCCAGTGAGCCCTGGAAGAATGCTTCGGGGAAAATTATGAGTTTGCTCTCTCTAAACCAGGGGCTTCCGTGGCCGCGGTGGCGGTCCGCATGACAGGCTCTAGAGCTAAAGGGAACCTCAACGTGAGAACTCGCCTCCAGGTTAGGCCCTGAGTAGCCGTGCAGAAAGGGAGGCATGCAGCTCTTTCCAGGAGTTCTTAGTCGCTTTGCTTTAAAGGAAGTACACGTCCGGGGACTCCTAGGCCCCACGGGTGTGCATCATTTTCCCTCCAAGGTCACTGAGTGCCTCCAGACACCTGTGGGCCGGCTGAGCAACGTCGAGGTCCACTGGTTGATTCCCTCGGAGGACCCCTGTGCGTGCCGAGTGCTGGGCAACCACACACTGCGCGTTCCTTGGGTAGCGTTACATCTCCAGAGCCCTCGAACGCCCTCACGACAACATGGCTGGTGAGTGCGAAGTGCCCAGGAAGACTCTGTCATGGCCCTTGTGTGAGCTGCCATGAGAGAACGCTGTGCTTGGAACACTGCGAGGCCCACCCTCGTACCTGAAGTCACTCTGCTCGAGGAGGAAGTCAGCATCTTAGCATGCTGTGTGGCTCCCGGCACACCCAGCGCGAACCCATGCCTGGAAGTAAGGCCCTGATTTGCCGTGCAGAAGCGGAGGCGTGCTGCAGCTTCCAGGAGGCGGAGGCCTCTGCTCTGCATACCTTGAACGGCAGCACAGCTTTCTGGACACCTGGGAGGCTAGCCGGGGCACCCTGTTCCCGGCAGGAACACTGAGTAACCCCAGGCGCACCTGGGTCTGCTAAGCAACATCCAGGCCCGTAGCCCTTTAGAGCCCCTCTGTGCACGCCGAGCGTAGGGAAACGCACTGCCCTCTCTTTTGGAGCAGCTTGGTTTCCTCAGCACTCGCACACGTTCACGAACACCGTTCTGGCACATCCCACATGGCGCGGAGGTCTTACGCGTTGCCCTAATCGGAGCTGCGCTCAGAGTAACCCTCGTCTTCGCATTCCATCCAGGACCTCCTGACTGAAGGCACCGTGCCTCCTAGAGGACGGCGGCTTGGGTTCTTACTGCAATTCAAGTCCTGTTCCTTCTTTGGCACTGCAGGCAGCCCCAGGCCCAGAGGAGCAGCTACGGCGTTCCTTGCTTGAGACAGTTCGCTGGATGCGGGACTCCCTACTTCGATACGTTGACTCAGGGAAGGAAACACAGGGTGACCGGTGTCTCTTGGGACTCGTTAGAAACCACAGGGATGTACGCTGAGTGTGCCCATGAAAACGGGGTCCTGCTGGAAGTAGCCCTGCTTTCCCATTTGGAGGGCGGCATTCATGCCTGCCTTGAAGCTCCCTGACATTCCCGGCTCCCGACAGGCCAGTGAGCCCTGGAAGAATGCTTCGGGGAAAATTATGAGTTTGCTCTCTCTAAACCAGGGGCTTCCGTGGCCGCGGTGGCGGTCCGCATGACAGGCTCTAGAGCTAAAGGGAACCTCAACGTGAGAACTCGCCTCCAGGTTAGGCCCTGAGTAGCCGTGCAGAAAGGGAGGCATGCAGCTCTTTCCAGGAGTTCTTAGTCGCTTTGCTTTAAAGGAAGTACACGTCCGGGGACTCCTAGGCCCCACGGGTGTGCATCATTTTCCCTCCAAGGTCACTGAGTGCCTCCAGACACCTGTGGGCCGGCTGAGCAACGTCGAGGTCCACTGGTTGATTCCCTCGGAGGACCCCTGTGCGTGCCGAGTGCTGGGCAACCACACACTGCGCGTTCCTTGGGTAGCGTTACATCTCCAGAGCCCTCGAACGCCCTCACGACAACATGGCTGGTGAGTGCGAAGTGCCCAGGAGACTCTGTCATGGCCCTTGTGTGAGCTGCCATGAGAGAACGCTGTGCTTGGAACACTGCGAGGCCCACCCTCGTACCTGAAGTCACTCTGCTCGAGGAGGAAGTCAGCATCTTAGCATGCTGTGTGGCTCCCGGCACACCCAGCGCGAACCCATGCCTGGAAGTAAGGCCCTGATTTGCCGTGCAGAAGCGGAGGCGTGCTGCAGCTTCCAGGAGGCGGAGGCCTCTGCTCTGCATACCTTGAACGGCAGCACAGCTTTCTGGACACCTGGGAGGCTAGCCGGGGCACCCTGTTCCCGGCAGGAACACTGAGTAAGCCCAGGCGCACCTGGGTCTGCTAAGCAACATCCAGGCCCGTAGCCCTTTAGAGCCCCTCTGTGCACGCCGAGCGTAGGGAAACGCACTGCCCTCTCTTTTGGAGCAGCTTGGTTTCCTCAGCACTCGCACACGTTCACGAACACCGTTCTGGCACATCCCACATGGCGCGGAGGTCTTACGCGTTGCCCTAATCGGAGCTGCGCTCAGAGTAACCCTCGTCTTCGCATTCCATCCAGGACCTCCTGACTGAAGGCACCGTGCCTCCTAGAGGACGGCGGCTTGGGTTCTTACTGCAATTCAAGTCCTGTTCCTTCTTTGGCACTGCAGGCAGCCCCAGGCCCAGAGGAGCAGCTACGGCGTTCCTTGCTTGAGACAGTTCGCTGGATGCGGGACTCCCTACTTCGATACGTTGACTCAGGGAAGGAAACACAGGGTGACCGGTGTCTCTTGGGACTCGTTAGAAACCACAGGGATGTACGCTGAGTGTGCCCATGAAAACGGGGTCCTGCTGGAACTAGCCCTGCTTTCCCATTTGGAGGGCGGCATTCATGCCTGCCTTGAAGCTCCCTGACATTCCCGGCTCCCGACAGGCCAGTGAGCCCTGGAAGAATGCTTCGGGGAAAATTATGAGTTTGCTCTCTCTAAACCAGGGGCTTCCGTGGCCGCGGTGGCGGTCCGCATGACAGGCTCTAGAGCTAAAGGGAACCTCAACGTGAGAACTCGCCTCCAGGTTAGGCCCTGAGTAGCCGTGCAGAAATGGAGGCATGCAGCTCTTTCCAGGCGTTCTTAGTCGCTTTGCTTTAAAGGAAGTACACGTCCGGGGACTCCTAGGCCCCACGGGTGTGCATCATTTTCCCTCCAAGGTCACTGAGTGCCTCCAGACACCTGTGGGCCGGCTGAGCAACGTCGAGGTCCACTGGTTGATTCCCTCGGAGGACCCCTGTGCGTGCCGAGTGCTGGGCAACCACACACTGCGCGTTCCTTGGGTAGCGTTACATCTCCAGAGCCCTCGAACGCCCTCACGACAACATGGCTGGTGAGTGCGAAGTGCCCAGGAAGACTCTGTCATGGCCCTTGTGTGAGCTGCCATGAGAGAACGCTGTGCTTGGAACACTGCGAGGCCCACCCTCGTACCTGAAGTCACTCTGCTCGAGGAGGAAGTCAGCATCTTAGCATGCTGTGTGGCTCCCGGCACACCCAGCGCGAACCCATGCCTGGAAGTAAGGCCCTGATTTGCCGTGCAGAAGCGGAGGCGTGCTGCAGCTTCCAGGAGGCGGAGGCCTCTGCTCTGCATACCTTGAACGGCAGCACAGCTTTCTGGACACCTGGGAGGCTAGCCGGGGCACCCTGTTCCCGGCAGGAACACTGAGTAACCCCAGGCGCACCTGGGTCTGCTAAGCAACATCCAGGCCCGTAGCCCTTTAGAGCCCCTCTGTGCACGCCGAGCGTAGGGAAACGCACTGCCCTCTCTTTTGGAGCAGCTTGGTTTCCTCAGCACTCGCACACGTTCACGAACACCGTTCTGGCACATCCCACATGGCGCGGAGGTCTTACGCGTTGCCCTAATCGGAGCTGCGCTCAGAGTAACCCTCGTCTTCGCATTCCATCCAGGACCTCCTGACTGAAGGCACCGTGCCTCCTAGAGGACGGCGGCTTGGGTTCTTACTGCAATTCAAGTCCTGTTCCTTCTTTGGCACTGCAGGCAGCCCCAGGCCCAGAGGAGCAGCTACGGCGTTCCTTGCTTGAGACAGTTCGCTGGATGCGGGACTCCCTACTTCGATACGTTGACTCAGGGAAGGAAACACAGGGTGACCGGTGTCTCTTGGGACTCGTTAGAAACCACAGGGATGTACGCTGAGTGTGCCCATGAAAACGGGGTCCTGCTGGAACTAGCCCTGCTTTCCCATTTGGAGGGCGGCATTCATGCCTGCCTTGAAGCTCCCTGACATTCCCGGCTCCCGACAGGCCAGTGAGCCCTGGAAGAATGCTTCGGGGAAAATTATGAGTTTGCTCTCTCTAAACCAGGGGCTTCCGTGGCCGCGGTGGCGGTCCGCATGACAGGCTCTAGAGCTAAAGGGAACCTCAACGTGAGAACTCGCCTCCAGGTTAGGCCCTGAGTAGCCGTGCAGAAAGGGAGGCATGCAGCTCTTTCCAGGAGTTCTTAGTCGCTTTGCTTTAAAGGAAGTACACGTCCGGGGACTCCTAGGCCCCACGGGTGTGCATCATTTTCCCTCCAAGGTCACTGAGTGCCTCCAGACACCTGTGGGCCGGCTGAGCAACGTCGAGGTCCACTGGTTGATTCCCTCGGAGGACCCCTGTGCGTGCCGAGTGCTGGGCAACCACACACTGCGCGTTCCTTGGGTAGCGTTACATCTCCAGAGCCCTCGAACGCCCTCACGACAACATGGCTGGTGAGTGCGAAGTGCCCAGGAAGACTCTGTCATGGCCCTTGTGTGAGCTGCCATGAGAGAACGCTGTGCTTGGAACACTGCGAGGCCCACCCTCGTACCTGAAGTCACTCTGCTCGAGGAGGAAGTCAGCATCTTAGCATGCTGTGTGGCTCCCGGCACAGCCAGCGCGAACCCATGCCTGGAAGTAAGGCCCTGATTTGCCGTGCAGAAGCGGAGGCGTGCTGCAGCTTCCAGGAGGCGGAGGCCTCTGCTCTGCATACCTTGAACGGCAGCACAGCTTTCTGGACACCTGGGAGGCTAGCCGGGGCACCCTGTTCCCGGCAGGAACACTGAGTAACCCCAGGCGCACCTGGGTCTGCTAAGCAACATCCAGGCCCGTAGCCCTTTAGAGCCCCTCTGTGCACGCCGAGCGTAGGGAAACGCACTGCCCTCTCTTTTGGAGCAGCTTGGTTTCCTCAGCACTCGCACACGTTCACGAACACCGTTCTGGCACATCCCACATGGCGCGGAGGTCTTACGCGTTGCCCTAATCGGAGCTGCGCTCAGAGTAACCCTCGTCTTCGCATTCCATCCAGGACCTCCTGACTGAAGGCACCGTGCCTCCTAGAGGACGGCGGCTTGGGTTCTTACTGCAATTCAAGTCCTGTTCCTTCTTTGGCACTGCAGGCAGCCCCAGGCCCAGAGGAGCAGCTACGGCGTTCCTTGCTTGAGACATTTCGCTGGATGCGGGACTCCCTACTTCGATACGTTGACTCAGGGAAGGAAACACAGGGTGACCGGTGTCTCTTGGGACTCATTAGAAACCACAGGGATGTACGCTGAGTGTGCCCATGAAAACGGGGTCCTGCTGGAACTAGCCCTGCTTTCCCATTTGGAGGGCGGCATTCATGCCTGCCTTGAAGCTCCCTGACATTCCCGGCTCCCGACAGGCCAGTGAGCCCTGGAAGAATGCTTCGGGGAAAATTATGAGTTTGCTCTCTCTAAACCAGGGGCTTCCGTGGCCGCGGTGGCGGTCCGCATGACAGGCTCTAGAGCTAAAGGGAACCTCAACGTGAGAACTCGCCTCCAGGTTAGGCCCTGAGTAGCCGTGCAGAAAGGGAGGCATGCAGCTCTTTCCAGGCGTTCTTAGTCGCTTTGCTTTAAAGGAAGTACACGTCCGGGGACTCCTAGGCCCCACGGGTGTGCATCATTTTCCCTCCAAGGTCACTGAGTGCCTCCAGACACCTGTGGGCCGGCTGAGCAACGTCGAGGTCCACTGGTTGATTCCCTCGGAGGACCCCTGTGCGTGCCGAGTGCTGGGCAACCACACACTGCGCGTTCCTTGGGTAGCGTTACATCTCCAGAGCCCTCGAACGCCCTCACGACAACATGGCTGGTGAGTGCGAAGTGCCCAGGAAGACTCTGTCATGGCCCTTGTGTGAGCTGCCATGAGAGAACGCTGTGCTTGGAACACTGCGAGGCCCACCCTCGTACCTGAAGTCACTCTGCTCGAGGAGGAAGTCAGCATCTTAGCATGCTGTGTGGCTCCTGGCACACCCAGCGCGAACCCATGCCTGGAAGTAAGGCCCTGATTTGCCGTGCAGAAGCGGAGGCGTGCTGCAGCTTCCAGGAGGCGGAGGCCTCTGCTCTGCATACCTTGAACGGCAGCACAGCTTTCTGGACACCTGGGAGGCTAGCCGGGGCACCCTGTTCCCGGCAGGAACACTGAGTAACCCCAGGCGCACCTGGGTCTGCTAAGCAACATCCAGGCCCGTAGCCCTTTAGAGCCCCTCTGTGCACGCCGAGCGTAGGGAAACGCACTGCCCTCTCTTTTGGAGCAGCTTGGTTTCCTCAGCACTCGCACACGTTCACGAACACCGTTCTGGCACATCCCACATGGCGCGGAGGTCTTACGCGTTGCCCTAATCGGAGCTGTGCTCAGAGTAACCCTCGTCTTCGCATTCCATCCAGGACCTCCTGACTGAAGGCACCGTGCCTCCTAGAGGACGGCGGCTTGGGTTCTTACTGCAATTCAAGTCCTGTTCCTTCTTTGGCACTGCAGGCAGCCCCAGGCCCAGAGGAGCAGCTACGGCGTTCCTTGCTTGAGACAGTTCGCTGGATGCGGGACTCCCTACTTCGATACGTTGACTCAGGGAAGGAAACACAGGGTGACCGGTGTCTCTTGGGACTCGTTAGAAACCACAGGGATGTACGCTGAGTGTGCCCATGAAAACGGGGTCCTGCTGGAACTAGCCCTGCTTTCCCATTTGGAGGGCGGCATTCATGCCTGCCTTGAAGCTCCCTGACATTCCCGGCTCCCGACAGGCCAGTGAGCCCTGGAAGAATGCTTCGGGGAAAATTATGAGTTTGCTCTCTCTAAACCAGGGGCTTCCGTGGCCGCGGTGGCGGTCCGCATGACAGGCTCTAGAGCTAAAGGGAACCTCAACGTGAGAACTCGCCTCCAGGTTAGGCCCTGAGTAGCCGTGCAGAAAGGGAGGCATGCAGCTCTTTCCAGGCGTTCTTAGTCGCTTTGCTTTAAAGGAAGTACACGTCCGGGGACTCCTAGGCCCCACGGGTGTGCATCATTTTCCCTCCAAGGTCACTGAGTGCCTCCAGACACCTGTGGGCCGGCTGAGCAACGTTGAGGTCCACTGGTTGATTCCCTCGGAGGACCCCTGTGCGTGCCGAGTGCTGGGCAACCACACACTGCGCGTTCCTTGGGTAGCGTTACATCTCCAGAGCCCTCGAACGCCCTCAGGACAACATGGCTGGTGAGTGCGAAGTGCCCAGGAAGACTCTGTCATGGCCCTTGTGTGAGCTGCCATGAGAGAACGCTGTGCTTGGAACACTGCGAGGCCCACCCTCGTACCTGAAGTCACTCTGCTGGAGGAGGAAGTCAGCATCTTAGCATGCTGTGTGGCTCCCGGCACACCCAGCGTGAACCCAGGCCTGGAAGTAAGGCCCTGATTTGCCGTGCAGTAGCGGAGGCGTGCTGCAGCTTCCAGGAGGCGGAGGCCTCTGCTCTGCATACCTTGAACGGCAGCACAGCTTTCTGGACACCTGGGAGGCTAGCCGGGGCACCCTGTTCCCGGCAGGAACACTGAGTAACCCCAGGCGCACCTGGGTCTGCTAAGCAACATCCAGGCCCGTAGCCCTTTAGAGCCCCTCTGTGCACGCCGAGCGTAGGGAAACGCACTGCCCTCTCTTTTGGAGCAGCTTGGTTTCCTCAGCACTCGCACACGTTCACGAACACCGTTCTGGCACATCCCACATGGCGCGGAGGTCTTACGCGTTGCCCTAATCGGAGCTGCGCTCAGAGTAACCCTCGTCTTCGCATTCCATCCAGGACCTCCTGACTGAAGGCACCGTGCCTCCTAGAGGACGGCGGCTTGGGTTCTTACTGCAATTCAAGTCCTGTTCCTTCTTTGGCACTGCAGGCAGCCCCAGGCCCAGAGGAGCAGCTACGGCGTTCCTTGCTTGAGACAGTTCGCTGGATGCGGGACTCCCTACTTCGATACGTTGACTCAGGGAAGGAAACACAGGGTGACCGGTGTCTCTTGGGACTCGTTAGAAACCACAGGGATGTACGCTGAGTGTGCCCATGAAAACGGGGTCCTGCTGGAACTAGCCCTGCTTTCCCATTTGGAGGGCGGCATTCATGCCTGCCTTGAAGCTCCCTGACATTCCCGGCTCCCGACAGGCCAGTGAGCCCTGGAAGAATGCTTCGGGGAAAATTATGAGTTTGCTCTCTCTAAACCAGGGGCTTCCGTGGCCGCGGTGGCGGTCCGCATGACAGGCTCTAGAGCTAAAGGAAACCTCAACGTGAGAACTCGCCTCCAGGTTAGGCCCTGAGTAGCCGTGCAGAAAGGGAGGCATGCAGCTCTTTCCAGGAGTTCTTAGTCGCTTTGCTTTAAAGAAAGTACACGTCCGGGGACTCCTAGGCCCCACGGGTGTGCATCATTTTCCCTCCAAGGTCACTGAGTGCCTCCAGACACCTGTGGGCAGGCTGAGCAACGTCGAGGTCCACTGGTTGATTCCCTCGGAGGACCCCTGTGCGTGCCGAGTGCTGGGCAACCACACACTGCGCGTTCCTTGGGTAACGTTACATCTCCAGAGCCCTCGAACGCCCTCAAGATAACATGGCTGGTGATTGCGAAGTGCCCAGGAAGACTCTGTCATGGCCCTTGTGTGAGCTGCCATGAGAGAACGCTGTGCTTGGAACACTGCGAGGCCCACCCTCGTACCTGAAGTCACTCTGCTGGAGGAGGAAGTCAGCATCTTAGCATGTTGTGTGGCTCCCGGCACACCCAGCATGAACCCAGGCCTGGAAGTAAGGCCCTGATTTGCCGTGCAGTAGCGGAGGCGTGCTGCAGCTTCCAGGAGGCGGAGGCCTCTGCTCTGCATACCTTGAACGGCAGCACAGCTTTCTGGACACCTGGGAGGCTAGCCGGGGCACCCTGTTCCCGGCAGGAACACTGAGTAAGCCCAGGCGCACCTGGGTCTGCTAAGCAACATCCAGGCCCGTAGCCCTTTAGAGCCCCTCTGTGCACGCCGAGCGTAGGGAAACGCACTGCCCTCTCTTTTGGAGCAGCTTGGTTTCCTCAGCACTCGCACACGTTCACGAACACCATTCTGGCACATCCCACATGGCGCGGAGGTCTTACGCGTTGCCCTAATCGGAGCTGCGCTCAGAGTAACCCTCGTCTTCGCATTCCATCCAGGACCTCCTGACTGAAGGCACCGTGCCTCCTAGAGGACGGCGGCTTGGGTTCTTACTGCAATTCAAGTCCTGTTCCTTCTTTGGCACTGCAGGCAGCCCCAGGCCCAGAGGAGCAGCTACGGCGTTCCTTGCTTGAGACAGTTCGCTGGATGCGGGACTCCCTACTTCGATAAGTTGACTCAGGGAAGGAAACACAGGGTAACCGGTGTCTCTTGGGACTCGTTAGAAACCACAGGGATGTACGCTGAGTGTGCCCATGAAAACGGGGTCCTGCTGGAAGTAGCCCTGCTTTCCCATTTGGAGGGCGGCATTCATGCCTGCCTTGAAGCTCCCTGACATTCCCGGCTCCCGACAGCCAGTGAGCCCTGGAAGAATGCTTCGGGGAAAATTATGAGTTTGCTCTCTCTAAACCAGGGGCTTCCGTGGCCGCGGTGGCGGTCCGCATGACAGGCTCTAGAGCTAAAGGGAACCTCAACGTGAGAACTCGCCTCCAGGTTAGGCCCTGAGTAGCCGTGCAGAAAGGGAGGCATGCAGCTCTTTCCAGGAGTTCTTAGTCGCTTTGCTTTAAAGGAAGTACACGTCCGGGGACTCCTAGGCCCCACGGGTGTGCATCATTTTCCCTCCAAGGTCACTGAGTGCCTCCAGACACCTGTGGGCCGGCTGAGCAACGTCGAGGTCCACTGGTTGATTCCCTCGGAGGACCCCTGTGCGTGCCGAGTGCTGGGCAACCACACACTGCGCGTTCCTTGGGTAGCGTTACATCTCCAGAGCCCTCGAACGCCCTCAGGACAACATGGCTGGTGAGTGCGAAGTGCCCAGGAAGACTCTGTCATGGCCCTTGTGTGAGCTGCCATGAGAGAACGCTGTGCTTGGAACACTGCGAGGCCCACCCTCGTACCTGAAGTCACTCTGCTGGAGGAGGAAGTCAGCATCTTAGCATGTTGTGTGGCTCCCGGCACACCCAGCGTGAACCCAGGCCTGGAAGTAAGGCCCTGATTTGCCGTGCAGTAGCGGAGGCGTGCTGCAGCTTCCAGGAGGCGGAGGCCTCTGCTCTGCATACCTTGAACGGCAGCACAGCTTTCTGGACACCTGGGAGGCTAGCCGGGGCACCCTGTTCCCGGCAGGAACACTGAGTAACCCCAGGCGCACCTGGGTCTGCTAAGCAACATCCAGGCCCGTAGCCCTTTAGAGCCCCTCTGTGCACGCCGAGCGTAGGGAAACGCACTGCCCTCTCTGTTGGAGCAGCTTGGTTTCCTCAGCACTCGCACACGTTCACGAACACCGTTCTGGCACATCCCACATGGCGCGGAGGTCTTACGCGTTGCCCTAATCGGAGCTGCGCTCAGAGTAACCCTCGTCTTCGCATTCCATCCAGGACCTCCTGACTGAAGGCACCGTGCCTCCTAGAGGACGGCGGCTTGGGTTCTTACTGCAATTCAAGTCCTGTTCCTTCTTTGGCACTGCAGGCAGCCCCAGGCCCAGAGGAGCAGCTACGGCGTTCCTTGCTTGAGACAGTTCGCTGGATACGGGACTCCCTACTTCGATAAGTTGACTCAGGGAAGGAAACACAGGGTGACCGGTGTCTCTTGGGACTCGTTAGAAACCACAGGGATGTACGCTGAGTGTGCCCATGAAAACGGGGTCCTGCTGGAAGTAGCCCTGCTTTCCCATTTGGAGGGCGGCATTCATGCCTGCCTTGAAGCTCCCTGACATTCCCGGCTCCCGACAGGCCAGTGAGCCCTGGAAGAATGCTTCGGGGAAAATTATGAGTTTGCTCTCTCTAAACCAGGGGCTTCCGTGGCCGCGGTGGCGGTCCGCATGACAGGCTCTAGAGCTAAAGGGAACCTCAACGTGAGAACTCGCCTCCAGGTTAGGCCCTGAGTAGCCGTGCAGAAAGGGAGGCATGCAGCTCTTTCCAGGAGTTCTTAGTCGCTTTGCTTTAAAGGAAGTACACGTCCGGGGACTCCTAGGCCCCACGGGTGTGCATCATTTTCCCTCCAAGGTCACTGAGTGCCTCCAGACACCTGTGGGCAGGCTGAGCAACGTCGAGGTCCACTGGTTGATTCCCTCGGAGGACCCCTGTGCGTGCCGAGTGCTGGGCAACCACACACTGCGCGTTCCTTGGGTAACGTTACATCTCCAGAGCCCTCGAACGCCCTCAAGATAACATGGCTGGTGATTGCGAAGTGCCCAGGAAGACTCTGTCATGGCCCTTGTGTGAGCTGCCATGAGAGAACGCTGTGCTTGGAACACTGCGAGGCCCACCCTCGTACCTGAAGTCACTCTGCTGGAGGAGGAAGTCAGCATCTTAGCATGTTGTGTGGCTCCCGGCACACCCAGCATGAACCCAGGCCTGGAAGTAAGGCCCTGATTTGCCGTGCAGTAGCGGAGGCGTGCTGCAGCTTCCAGGAGGCGGAGGCCTCTGCTCTGCATACCTTGAACGGCAGCACAGCTTTCTGGACACCTGGGAGGCTAGCCGGGGCACCCTGTTCCCGGCAGGAACACTGAGTAAGCCCAGGCGCACCTGGGTCTGCTAAGCAACATCCAGGCCCGTAGCCCTTTAGAGCCCCTCTGTGCACGCCGAGCGTAGGGAAACGCACTGCCCTCTCTTTTGGAGCAGCTTGGTTTCCTCAGCACTCGCACACGTTCACGAACACCGTTCTGGCACATCCCACATGGCGCGGAGGTCTTACGCGTTGCCCTAATCGGAGCTGCGCTCAGAGTAACCCTCGTCTTCGCATTCCATCCAGGACCTCCTGACTGAAGGCACCGTGCCTCCTAGAGGACGGCGGCTTGGGTTCTTACTGCAATTCAAGTCCTGTTCCTTCTTTGGCACTGCAGGCAGCCCCAGGCCCAGAGGAGCAGCTACGGCGTTCCTTGCTTGAGACAGTTCGCTGGATGCGGGACTCCCTACTTCGATAAGTTGACTCAGGGAAGGAAACACAGGGTGACCGGTGTCTCTTGGGACTCGTTAGAAACCACAGGGATGTACGCTGAGTGTGCCCATGAAAACGGGGTCCTGCTGGAACTAGCCCTGCTTTCCCATTTGGAGGGCGGCATTCATGCCTGCCTTGAAGCTCCCTGACATTCCCGGCTCCCGACAGGCCAGTGAGCCCTGGAAGAATGCTTCGGGGAAAATTATGAGTTTGCTCTCTCTAAACCAGGGGCTTCCGTGGCCGTGGTGGCGGTCCGCATGACAGGCTCTAGAGCTAAAGGGAACCTCAACGTGAGAACTCGCCTCCAGGTTAGGCCCTGAGTAGCCGTGCAGAAAGGGAGGCATGCAGCTCTTTCCAGGAGTTCTTAGTCGCTTTGCTTTAAAGGAAGTACACGTCCGGGGACTCCTAGGCCCCACGGGTGTGCATCATTTTCCCTCCAAGGTCACTGAGTGCCTCCAGACACCTGTGGGCCGGCTGAGCAACGTCGAGGTCCACTGGTTGATTCCCTCGGAGGACCCCTGTGCGTGCCGAGTGCTGGGCAACCACACACTGCGCGTTCCTTGGGTAGCGTTACATCTCCAGAGCCCTCGAATGCCCTCAGGACAACATGGCTGGTGAGTGCGAAGTGCCCAGGAAGACTCTGTCATGGCCCTTGTGTGAGCTGCCATGAGAGAACGCTGTGCTTGGAACACTGCGAGGCCCACCCTCGTACCTGAAGTCACTCTGCTGGAGGAGGAAGTCAGCATCTTAGCATGTTGTGTGGCTCCCGGCACACCCAGCGTGAACCCAGGCCTGGAAGTAAGGCCCTGATTTGCCGTGCAGTAGCGGAGGCGTGCTGCAGCTTCCAGGAGGCGGAGGCCTCTGCTCTGCATACCTTGAACGGCAGCACAGCTTTCTGGACACCTGGGAGGCTAGCCGGGGCACCCTGTTCCCGGCAGGAACACTGAGTAACCCCAGGCGCACCTGGGTCTGCTAAGCAACATCCAGGCCCGTAGCCCTTTAGAGCCCCTCTGTGCACGCCGAGCGTAGGGAAACGCACTGCCCTCTCTTTTGGAGCAGCTTGGTTTCCTCAGCACTCGCACACGTTCACGAACACCGTTCTGGCACATCCCACATGGCGCGGAGGTCTTACACGTTGCCCTAATCGGAGCTGCGCTCAGAGTAACCCTCGTCTTCGCATTCCATCCAGGACCTCCTGACTGAAGGCACCGTGCCTCCTAGAGGACGGCGGCTTGGGTTCTTACTGCAATTCAAGTCCTGTTCCTTCTTTGGCACTGCAGGCAGCCCCAGGCCCAGAGGAGCAGCTACGGCGTTCCTTGCTTGAGACAGTTCGCTGGATGCGGGACTCCCTACTTCGATAAGTTGACTCAGGGAAGGAAACACAGGGTGACCGGTGTCTCTTGGGACTCGTTAGAAACCACAGGGATGTACGCTGAGTGTGCCCATGAAAACGGGGTCCTGCTGGAAGTAGCCCTGCTTTCCCATTTGGAGGGCGGCATTCATGCCTGCCTTGAAGCTCCCTGACATTCCCGGCTCCCGACAGGCCAGTGAGCCCTGGAAGAATGCTTCGGGGAAAATTATGAGTTTGCTCTCTCTAAACCAGGGGCTTCCGTGGCCGCGGTGGCGGTCCGCATGACAGGCTCTAGAGCTAAAGGGAACCTCAACGTGAGAACTCGCCTCCAGGTTAGGCCCTGAGTAGCCGTGCAGAAAGGGAGGCATGCAGCTCTTTCCAGGAGTTCTTAGTCGCTTTGCTTTAAAGGAAGTACACGTCCGGGGACTCCTAGGCCCCACGGGTGTGCATCATTTTCCCTCCAAGGTCACTGAGTGCCTCCAGACACCTGTGGGCCGGCTGAGCAACGTCGAGGTCCACTGGTTGATTCCCTCGGAGGACCCCTGTGCGTGCCGAGTGCTGGGCAACCACACACTGCGCGTTCCTTGGGTAGCGTTACATCTCCAGAGCCCTCGAACGCCCTCACGACAACATGGCTGGTGAGTGCGAAGTGCCCAGGAAGACTCTGTCATGGCCCTTGTGTGAGCTGCCATGAGAGAACGCTGTGCTTGGAACACTGCGAGGCCCACCCTCGTACCTGAAGTCACTCTGCTCGAGGAGGAAGTCAGCATCTTAGCATGCTGTGTGGCTCCCGGCACACCCAGCGTGAACCCAGGCCTGGAAGTAAGGCCCTGATTTGCCGTGCAGTAGCGGAGGCGTGCTGCAGCTTCCAGGAGGCGGAGGCCTCTGCTCTGCATACCTTGAACGGCAGCACAGCTTTCTGGACACCTGGGAGGCTAGCCGGGGCACCCTGTTCCCAGCAGGAACACTGAGTAACCCCAGGCGCACCTGGGTCTGCTAAGCAACATCAAGCCCGTAGCCCTTTAGAGCCCCTCTGTGCACGCCGAGCGTAGGGAAACGCACTGCCCTCTCTGTTGGAGCAGCTTGGTTTCCTCAGCACTCGCACACGTTCACGAACACCGTTCTGGCACATCCCACATGGCGCGGAGGTCTTACGCGTTGCCCTAATCGGAGCTGCGCTCAGAGTAACCCTCGTCTTCGCATTCCATCCAGGACCTCCTGACTGAAGGCACCGTGCCTCCTAGAGGACGGCGGCTTGGGTTCTTACTGCAATTCAAGTCCTGTTCCTTCTTTGGCACTGCAGGCAGCCCCAGGCCCAGAGGAGCAGCTACGGCGTTCCTTGCTTGAGACAGTTCGCTGGATGCGGGACTCCCTACTTCGATAAGTTGACTCAGGGAAGGAAACACAGGGTGACCGGTGTCTCTTGGGACTCGTTAGAAACCACAGGGATGTACGCTGAGTGTGCCCATGAAAACGGGGTCCTGCTGGAACTAGCCCTGCTTTCCCATTTGGAGGGCGGCATTCATGCCTGCCTTGAAGCTCCCTGACATTCCCGGCTCCCGACAGGCCAGTGAGCCCTGGAAGAATGCTTCGGGGAAAATTATGAGTTTGCTCTCTCTAAACCAGGGGCTTCCATGGCCGCGGTGGCGGTCCGCATGACAGGCTCTAGAGCTAAAGGGAACCTCAACGTGAGAACTCGCCTCCAGGTTAGGCCCTGAGTAGCCGTGCAGAAAGGGAGGCATGCAGCTCTTTCCAGGAGTTCTTAGTCGCTTTGCTTTAAAGGACGTACACGTCCGGGGACTCCTAGGCCCCACGGGTGTGCATCATTTTCCCTCCAAGGTCACTGAGTGCCTCCAGACACCTGTGGGCCGGCTGAGCAACGTCGAGGTCCACTGGTTGATTCCCTCGGAGGACCCCTGTGCGTGCCGAGTGCTGGGCAACCACACACTGCGCGTTCCTTGGGTAGCGTTACATCTCCAGAGCCCTCGAACGCCCTCAGGACAACATGGCTGGTGAGTGCGAAGTGCCCAGGAAGACTCTGTCATGGCCCTTGTGTGAGCTGCCATGAGAGAACGCTGTGCTTGGAACACTGCGAGGCCCACCCTCGTACCTGAAGTCACTCTGCTGGAGGAGGAAGTCAGCATCTTAGCATGTTGTGTGGCTCCCGGCACACCCAGCGTGAACCCAGGCCTGGAAGTAAGGCCCTGATTTGCCGTGCAGTAGCGGAGGCGTGCTGCAGCTTCCAGGAGGCGGAGGCCTCTGCTCTGCATACCTTGAACGGCAGCACAGCTTTCTGGACACCTGGGAGGCTAGCCGGGGCACCCTGTTCCCGGCAGGAACACTGAGTAACCCCAGGCGCACCTGGGTCTGCTAAGCAACATCCAGGCCCGTAGCCCTTTAGAGCCCCTCTGTGCACGCCGAGCGTAGGGAAACGCACTGCCCTCTCTTTTGGAGCAGCTTGGTTTCCTCAGCACTCGCACACGTTCACGAACACCGTTCTGGCACATCCCACATGGCGCGGAGGTCTTACACGTTGCCCTAATCGGAGCTGCGCTCAGAGTAACCCTCGTCTTCGCATTCCATCCAGGACCTCCTGACTGAAGGCACCGTGCCTCCTAGAGGACGGCGGCTTGGGTTCTTACTGCAATTCAAGTCCTGTTCCTTCTTTGGCACTGCAGGCAGCCCCAGGCCCAGAGGAGCAGCTACGGCGTTCCTTGCTTGAGACAGTTCGCTGGATGCGGGACTCCCTACTTCGATAAGTTGACTCAGGGAAGGAAACACAGGGTGACCGGTGTCTCTTGGGACTCGTTAGAAACCACAGGGATGTACGCTGAGTGTGCCCATGAAAACGGGGTCCTGCTGGAAGTAGCCCTGCTTTCCCATTTGGAGGGCGGCATTCATGCCTGCCTTGAAGCTCCCTGACATTCCCGGCTCCCGACAGGCCAGTGAGCCCTGGAAGAATGCTTCGGGGAAAATTATGAGTTTGCTCTCTCTAAACCAGGGGCTTCCGTGGCCGCGGTGGCGGTCCGCATGACAGGCTCTAGAGCTAAAGGGAACCTCAACGTGAGAACTCGCCTCCAGGTTAGGCCCTGAGTAGCCGTGCAGAAAGGGAGGCATGCAGCTCTTTCCAGGAGTTCTTAGTCGCTTTGCTTTAAAGGAAGTACACGTCCGGGGACTCCTAGGCCCCACGGGTGTGCATCATTTTCCCTCCAAGGTCACTGAGTGCCTCCAGACACCTGTGGGCCGGCTGAGCAACGTCGAGGTCCACTGGTTGATTCCCTCGGAGGACCCCTGTGCGTGCCGAGTGCTGGGCAACCACACACTGCGCGTTCCTTGGGTAGCGTTACATCTCCAGAGCCCTCGAACGCCCTCACGACAACATGGCTGGTGAGTGCGAAGTGCCCAGGAAGACTCTGTCATGGCCCTTGTGTGAGCTGCCATGAGAGAACGCTGTGCTTGGAACACTGCGAGGCCCACCCTCGTACCTGAAGTCACTCTGCTCGAGGAGGAAGTCAGCATCTTAGCATGCTGTGTGGCTCCCGGCACACCCAGCGTGAACCCAGGCCTGGAAGTAAGGCCCTGATTTGCCGTGCAGTAGCGGAGGCGTGCTGCAGCTTCCAGGAGGCGGAGGCCTCTGCTCTGCATACCTTGAACGGCAGCACAGCTTTCTGGACACCTGGGAGGCTAGCCGGGGCACCCTGTTCCCAGCAGGAACACTGAGTAACCCCAGGCGCACCTGGGTCTGCTAAGCAACATCAAGCCCGTAGCCCTTTAGAGCCCCTCTGTGCACGCCGAGCGTAGGGAAACGCACTGCCCTCTCTGTTGGAGCAGCTTGGTTTCCTCAGCACTCGCACACGTTCACGAACACCGTTCTGGCACATCCCACATGGCGCGGAGGTCTTACGCGTTGCCCTAATCGGAGCTGCGCTCAGAGTAACCCTCGTCTTCGCATTCCATCCAGGACCTCCTGACTGAAGGCACCGTGCCTCCTAGAGGACGGCGGCTTGGGTTCTTACTGCAATTCAAGTCCTGTTCCTTCTTTGGCACTGCAGGCAGCCCCAGGCCCAGAGGAGCAGCTACGGCGTTCCTTGCTTGAGACAGTTCGCTGGATGCGGGACTCCCTACTTCGATAAGTTGACTCAGGGAAGGAAACACAGGGTGACCGGTGTCTCTTGGGACTCGTTAGAAACCACAGGGATGTACGCTGAGTGTGCCCATGAAAACGGGGTCCTGCTGGAACTAGCCCTGCTTTCCCATTTGGAGGGCGGCATTCATGCCTGCCTTGAAGCTCCCTGACATTCCCGGCTCCCGACAGGCCAGTGAGCCCTGGAAGAATGCTTCGGGGAAAATTATGAGTTTGCTCTCTCTAAACCAGGGGCTTCCATGGCCGCGGTGGCGGTCCGCATGACAGGCTCTAGAGCTAAAGGGAACCTCAACGTGAGAACTCGCCTCCAGGTTAGGCCCTGAGTAGCCGTGCAGAAAGGGAGGCATGCAGCTCTTTCCAGGAGTTCTTAGTCGCTTTGCTTTAAAGGACGTACACGTCCGGGGACTCCTAGGCCCCACGGGTGTGCATCATTTTCCCTCCAAGGTCACTGAGTGCCTCCAGACACCTGTGGGCCGGCTGAGCAACGTCGAGGTCCACTGGTTGATTCCCTCGGAGGACCCCTGTGCGTGCCGAGTGCTGGGCAACCACACACTGCGCGTTCCTTGGGTAGCGTTACATCTCCAGAGCCCTCAAACGCCCTCAGGACAACATGGCTGGTGAGTGCGAAGTGCCCAGGAAGACTCTGTCATGGCCCTTGTGTGAGCTGCCATGAGAGAACGCTGTGCTTGGAACACTGCGAGGCCCACCCTCGTACCTGAAGTCACTCTGCTGGAGGAGGAAGTCAGCATCTTAGCATGTTGTGTGGCTCCCGGCACACCCAGCGTGAACCCAGGCCTGGAAGTAAGGCCCTGATTTGCCGTGCAGTAGCGGAGGCGTGCTGCAGCTTCCAGGAGGCGGAGGCCTCTGCTCTGCATACCTTGAACGGCAGCACAGCTTTCTGGACACCTGGGAGGCTAGCCGGGGCACCCTGTTCCCAGCAGGAACACTGAGTAACCCCAGGCGCACCTGGGTCTGCTAAGCAACATCCAGGCCCGTAGCCCTTTAGAGCCCCTCTGTGCACGCCGAGCGTAGGGAAACGCACTGCCCTCTCTTTTGGAGCAGCTTGGTTTCCTCAGCACTCGCACACGTTCACGAACACCGTTCTGGCACATCCCACATGGCGCGGAGGTCTTACACGTTGCCCTAATCGGAGCTGCGCTCAGAGTAACCCTCGTCTTCGCATTCCATCCAGGACCTCCTGACTGAAGGCACCGTGCCTCCTAGAGGACGGCGGCTTGGGTTCTTACTGCAATTCAAGTCCTGTTCCTTCTTTGGCACTGCAGGCAGCCCCAGGCCCAGAGGAGCAGCTACGGCGTTCCTTGCTTGAGACAGTTCGCTGGATGCGGGACTCCCTACTTCGATAAGTTGACTCAGGGAAGGAAACACAGGGTGACCGGTGTCTCTTGGGACTCGTTAGAAACCACAGGGATGTACGCTGAGTGTGCCCATGAAAACGGGGTCCTGCTGGAACTAGCCCTGCTTTCCCATTTGGAGGGCGGCATTCATGCCTGCCTTGAAGCTCCCTGACATTCCCGGCTCCCGACAGGCCAGTGAGCCCTGGAAGAATGCTTCGGGGAAAATTATGAGTTTGCTCTCTCTAAACCAGGGGCTTCCGTGGCCGCGGTGGCGGTCCGCATGACAGGCTCTAGAGCTAAAGGGAACCTCAACGTGAGAACTCGCCTCCAGGTTAGGCCCTGAGTAGCCGTGCAGAAAGGGAGGCATGCAGCTCTTTCCAGGAGTTCTTAGTCGCTTTGCTTTAAAGGAAGTACACGTCCGGGGACTCCTAGGCCCCACGGGTGTGCATCATTTTCCCTCCAAGGTCACTGAGTGCCTCCAGACACCTGTGGGCCGGCTGAGCAACGTCGAGGTCCACTGGTTGATTCCCTCGGAGGACCCCTGTGCGTGCCGAGTGCTGGGCAACCACACACTGCGCGTTCCTTGGGTAGCGTTACATCTCCAGAGCCCTCGAACGCCCTCACGACAACATGGCTGGTGAGTGCGAAGTGCCCAGGAAGACTCTGTCATGGCCCTTGTGTGAGCTGCCATGAGAGAACGCTGTGCTTGGAACACTGCGAGGCCCACCCTCGTACCTGAAGTCACTCTGCTCGAGGAGGAAGTCAGCATCTTAGCATGCTGTGTGGCTCCCGGCACACCCAGCGTGAACCCAGGCCTGGAAGTAAGGCCCTGATTTGCCGTGCAGTAGCGGAGGCGTGCTGCAGCTTCCAGGAGGCGGAGGCCTCTGCTCTGCATACCTTGAACGGCAGCACAGCTTTCTGGACACCTGGGAGGCTAGCCGGGGCACCCTGTTCCCGGCAGGAACACTGAGTAACCCCAGGCGCACCTGGGTCTGCTAAGCAACATCAAGCCCGTAGCCCTTTAGAGCCCCTCTGTGCACGCCGAGCGTAGGGAAACGCACTGCCCTCTCTGTTGGAGCAGCTTGGTTTCCTCAGCACTCGCACACGTTCACGAACACCGTTCTGGCACATCCCACATGGCGCGGAGGTCTTACGCGTTGCCCTAATCGGAGCTGCGCTCAGAGTAACCCTCGTCTTCGCATTCCATCCAGGACCTCCTGACTGAAGGCACCGTGCCTCCTAGAGGACGGCGGCTTGGGTTCTTACTGCAATTCAAGTCCTGTTCCTTCTTTGGCACTGCAGGCAGCCCCAGGCCCAGAGGAGCAGCTACGGCGTTCCTTGCTTGAGACAGTTCGCTGGATGCGGGACTCCCTACTTCGATAAGTTGACTCAGGGAAGGAAACACAGGGTGACCGGTGTCTCTTGGGACTCGTTAGAAACCACAGGGATGTACGCTGAGTGTGCCCATGAAAACGGGGTCCTGCTGGAACTAGCCCTGCTTTCCCATTTGGAGGGCGGCATTCATGCCTGCCTTGAAGCTCCCTGACATTCCCGGCTCCCGACAGGCCAGTGAGCCCTGGAAGAATGCTTCGGGGAAAATTATGAGTTTGCTCTCTCTAAACCAGGGGCTTCCGTGGCCGTGGTGGCGGTCCGCATGACAGGCTCTAGAGCTAAAGGGAACCTCAACGTGAGAACTCGCCTCCAGGTTAGGCCCTGAGTAGCCGTGCAGAAAGGGAGGCATGCAGCTCTTTCCAGGAGTTCTTAGTCGCTTTGCTTTAAAGGAAGTACACGTCCGGGGACTCCTAGGCCCCACGGGTGTGCATCATTTTCCCTCCAAGGTCACTGAGTGCCTCCAGACACCTGTGGGCCGGCTGAGCAACGTCGAGGTCCACTGGTTGATTCCCTCGGAGGACCCCTGTGCGTGCCGAGTGCTGGGCAACCACACACTGCGCGTTCCTTGGGTAGCGTTACATCTCCAGAGCCCTCGAACGCCCTCAGGACAACATGGCTGGTGAGTGCGAAGTGCCCAGGAAGACTCTGTCATGGCCCTTGTGTGAGCTGCCATGAGAGAACGCTGTGCTTGGAACACTGCGAGGCCCACCCTCGTACCTGAAGTCACTCTGCTGGAGGAGGAAGTCAGCATCTTAGCATGTTGTGTGGCTCCCGGCACACCCAGCGTGAACCCAGGCCTGGAAGTAAGGCCCTGATTTGCCGTGCAGTAGCGGAGGCGTGCTGCAGCTTCCAGGAGGCGGAGGCCTCTGCTCTGCATACCTTGAACGGCAGCACAGCTTTCTGGACACCTGGGAGGCTAGCCGGGGCACCCTGTTCCCGGCAGGAACACTGAGTAACCCCAGGCGCACCTGGGTCTGCTAAGCAACATCCAGGCCCGTAGCCCTTTAGAGCCCCTCTGTGCACGCCGAGCGTAGGGAAACGCACTGCCCTCTCTTTTGGAGCAGCTTGGTTTCCTCAGCACTCGCACACGTTCACGAACACCGTTCTGGCACATCCCACATGGCGCGGAGGTCTTACGCGTTGCCCTAATCGGAGCTGCGCTCAGAGTAACCCTCGTCTTCGCATTCCATCCAGGACCTCCTGACTGAAGGCACCGTGCCTCCTAGAGGACGGCGGCTTGGGTTCTTACTGCAATTCAAGTCCTGTTCCTTCTTTGGCACTGCAGGCAGCCCCAGGCCCAGAGGAGCAGCTACGGCGTTCCTTGCTTGAGACAGTTCGCTGGATGCGGGACTCCCTACTTCGATAAGTTGACTCAGGGAAGGAAACACAGGGTGACCGGTGTCTCTTGGGACTCGTTAGAAACCACAGGGATGTACGCTGAGTGTGCCCATGAAAACGGGGTCCTGCTGGAAGTAGCCCTGCTTTCCCATTTGGAGGGCGGCATTCATGCCTGCCTTGAAGCTCCCTGACATTCCCGGCTCCCGACAGGCCAGTGAGCCCTGGAAGAATGCTTCGGGGAAAATTATGAGTTTGCTCTCTCTAAACCAGGGGCTTCCGTGGCCGCGGTGGCGGTCCGCATGACAGGCTCTAGAGCTAAAGGGAACCTCAACGTGAGAACTCGCCTCCAGGTTAGGCCCTGAGTAGCCGTGCAGAAAGGGAGGCATGCAGCTCTTTCCAGGAGTTCTTAGTCGCTTTGCTTTAAAGGAAGTACACGTCCGGGGACTCCTAGGCCCCACGGGTGTGCATCATTTTCCCTCCAAGGTCACTGAGTGCCTCCAGACACCTGTGGGCCGGCTGAGCAACGTCGAGGTCCACTGGTTGATTCCCTCGGAGGACCCCTGTGCGTGCCGAGTGCTGGGCAACCACACACTGCGCGTTCCTTGGGTAGCGTTACATCTCCAGAGCCCTCGAACGCCCTCACGACAACATGGCTGGTGAGTGCGAAGTGCCCAGGAAGACTCTGTCATGGCCCTTGTGTGAGCTGCCATGAGAGAACGCTGTGCTTGGAACACTGCGAGGCCCACCCTCGTACCTGAAGTCACTCTGCTCGAGGAGGAAGTCAGCATCTTAGCATGCTGTGTGGCTCCCGGCACACCCAGCGTGAACCCAGGCCTGGAAGTAAGGCCCTGATTTGCCGTGCAGTAGCGGAGGCGTGCTGCAGCTTCCAGGAGGCGGAGGCCTCTGCTCTGCATACCTTGAATGGCAGCACAGCTTTCTGGACACCTGGGAGGCTAGCCGGGGCACCCTGTTCCCAGCAGGAACACTGAGTAACCCCAGGCGCACCTGGGTCTGCTAAGCAACATCAAGCCCGTAGCCCTTTAGAGCCCCTCTGTGCACGCCGAGCGTAGGGAAACGCACTGCCCTCTCTGTTGGAGCAGCTTGGTTTCCTCAGCACTCGCACACGTTCACGAACACCGTTCTGGCACATCCCACATGGCGCGGAGGTCTTACGCGTTGCCCTAATCGGAGCTGCGCTCAGAGTAACCCTCGTCTTCGCATTCCATCCAGGACCTCCTGACTGAAGGCACCGTGCCTCCTAGAGGACGGCGGCTTGGGTTCTTACTGCAATTCAAGTCCTGTTCCTTCTTTGGCACTGCAGGCAGCCCCAGGCCCAGAGGAGCAGCTACGGCGTTCCTTGCTTGAGACAGTTCGCTGGATGCGGGACTCCCTACTTCGATAAGTTGACTCAGGGAAGGAAACACAGGGTGACCGGTGTCTCTTGGGACTCGTTAGAAACCACAGGGATGTACGCTGAGTGTGCCCATGAAAACGGGGTCCTGCTGGAACTAGCCCTGCTTTCCCATTTGGAGGGCGGCATTCATGCCTGCCTTGAAGCTCCCTGACATTCCCGGCTCCCGACAGGCCAGTGAGCCCTGGAAGAATGCTTCGGGGAAAATTATGAGTTTGCTCTCTCTAAACCAGGGGCTTCCATGGCCGCGGTGGCGGTCCGCATGACAGGCTCTAGAGCTAAAGGGAACCTCAACGTGAGAACTCGCCTCCAGGTTAGGCCCTGAGTAGCCGTGCAGAAAGGGAGGCATGCAGCTCTTTCCAGGAGTTCTTAGTCGCTTTGCTTTAAAGGACGTACACGTCCGGGGACTCCTAGGCCCCACGGGTGTGCATCATTTTCCCTCCAAGGTCACTGAGTGCCTCCAGACACCTGTGGGCCGGCTGAGCAACGTCGAGGTCCACTGGTTGATTCCCTCGGAGGACCCCTGTGCGTGCCGAGTGCTGGGCAACCACACACTGCGCGTTCCTTGGGTAGCGTTACATCTCCAGAGCCCTCGAACGCCCTCACGACAACATGGCTGGTGAGTGCGAAGTGCCCAGGAAGACTCTGTCATGGCCCTTGTGTGAGCTGCCATGAGAGAACGCTGTGCTTGGAACACTGCGAGGCCCACCCTCGTACCTGAAGTCACTCTGCTCGAGGAGGAAGTCAGCATCTTAGCATGCTGTGTGGCTCCCGGCACACCCAGCGTGAACCCAGGCCTGGAAGTAAGGCCCTGATTTGCCGTGCAGTAGCGGAGGCGTGCTGCAGCTTCCAGGAGGCGGAGGCCTCTGCTCTGCATACCTTGAACGGCAGCACAGCTTTCTGGACACCTGGGAGGCTAGCCGGGGCACCCTGTTCCCAGCAGGAACACTGAGTAACCCCAGGCGCACCTGGGTCTGCTAAGCAACATCCAGGCCCGTAGCCCTTTAGAGCCCCTCTGTGCACGCCGAGCGTAGGGAAACGCACTGCCCTCTCTGTTGGAGCAGCTTGGTTTCCTCAGCACTCGCACACGTTCACGAACACCGTTCTGGCACATCCCACATGGCGCGGAGGTCTTACACGTTGCCCTAATCGGAGCTGCGCTCAGAGTAACCCTCGTCTTCGCATTCCATCCAGGACCTCCTGACTGAAGGCACCGTGCCTCCTAGAGGACGGCGGCTTGGGTTCTTACTGCAATTCAAGTCCTGTTCCTTCTTTGGCACTGCAGGCAGCCCCAGGCCCAGAGGAGCAGCTACGGCGTTCCTTGCTTGAGACAGTTCGCTGGATGCGGGACTCCCTACTTCGATAAGTTGACTCAGGGAAGGAAACACAGGGTGACCGGTGTCTCTTGGGACTCGTTAGAAACCACAGGGATGTACGCTGAGTGTGCCCATGAAAACGGGGTCCTGCTGGAACTAGCCCTGCTTTCCCATTTGGAGGGCGGCATTCATGCCTGCCTTGAAGCTCCCTGACATTCCCGGCTCCCGACAGGCCAGTGAGCCCTGGAAGAATGCTTCGGGGAAAATTATGAGTTTGCTCTCTCTAAACCAGGGGCTTCCGTGGCCGCGGTGGCGGTCCGCATGACAGGCTCTAGAGCTAAAGGGAACCTCAACGTGAGAACTCGCCTCCAGGTTAGGCCCTGAGTAGCCGTGCAGAAAGGGAGGCATGCAGCTCTTTCCAGGAGTTCTTAGTCGCTTTGCTTTAAAGGAAGTACACGTCCGGGGACTCCTAGGCCCCACGGGTGTGCATCATTTTCCCTCCAAGGTCACTGAGTGCCTCCAGACACCTGTGGGCCGGCTGAGCAACGTCGAGGTCCACTGGTTGATTCCCTCGGAGGACCCCTGTGCGTGCCGAGTGCTGGGCAACCACACACTGCGCGTTCCTTGGGTAGCGTTACATCTCCAGAGCCCTCGAACGCCCTCACGACAACATGGCTGGTGAGTGCGAAGTGCCCAGGAAGACTCTGTCATGGCCCTTGTGTGAGCTGCCATGAGAGAACGCTGTGCTTGGAACACTGCGAGGCCCACCCTCGTACCTGAAGTCACTCTGCTCGAGGAGGAAGTCAGCATCTTAGCATGCTGTGTGGCTCCCGGCACACCCAGCGTGAACCCAGGCCTGGAAGTAAGGCCCTGATTTGCCGTGCAGTAGCGGAGGCGTGCTGCAGCTTCCAGGAGGCGGAGGCCTCTGCTCTGCATACCTTGAACGGCAGCACAGCTTTCTGGACACCTGGGAGGCTAGCCGGGGCACCCTGTTCCCAGCAGGAACACTGAGTAACCCCAGGCGCACCTGGGTCTGCTAAGCAACATCAAGCCCGTAGCCCTTTAGAGCCCCTCTGTGCACGCCGAGCGTAGGGAAACGCACTGCCCTCTCTGTTGGAGCAGCTTGGTTTCCTCAGCACTCGCACACGTTCACGAACACCGTTCTGGCACATCCCACATGGCGCGGAGGTCTTACGCGTTGCCCTAATCGGAGCTGCGCTCAGAGTAACCCTCGTCTTCGCATTCCATCCAGGACCTCCTGACTGAAGGCACCGTGCCTCCTAGAGGACGGCGGCTTGGGTTCTTACTGCAATTCAAGTCCTGTTCCTTCTTTGGCACTGCAGGCAGCCCCAGGCCCAGAGGAGCAGCTACGGCGTTCCTTGCTTGAGACAGTTCGCTGGATGCGGGACTCCCTACTTCGATAAGTTGACTCAGGGAAGGAAACACAGGGTGACCGGTGTCTCTTGGGACTCGTTAGAAACCACAGGGATGTACGCTGAGTGTGCCCATGAAAACGGGGTCCTGCTGGAACTAGCCCTGCTTTCCCATTTGGAGGGCGGCATTCATGCCTGCCTTGAAGCTCCCTGACATTCCCGGCTCCCGACAGGCCAGTGAGCCCTGGAAGAATGCTTCGGGGAAAATTATGAGTTTGCTCTCTCTAAACCAGGGGCTTCCGTGGCCGTGGTGGCGGTCCGCATGACAGGCTCTAGAGCTAAAGGGAACCTCAACGTGAGAACTCGCCTCCAGGTTAGGCCCTGAGTAGCCGTGCAGAAAGGGAGGCATGCAGCTCTTTCCAGGAGTTCTTAGTCGCTTTGCTTTAAAGGAAGTACACGTCCGGGGACTCCTAGGCCCCACGGGTGTGCATCATTTTCCCTCCAAGGTCACTGAGTGCCTCCAGACACCTGTGGGCCGGCTGAGCAACGTCGAGGTCCACTGGTTGATTCCCTCGGAGGACCCCTGTGCGTGCCGAGTGCTGGGCAACCACACACTGCGCGTTCCTTGGGTAGCGTTACATCTCCAGAGCCCTCGAACGCCCTCAGGACAACATGGCTGGTGAGTGCGAAGTGCCCAGGAAGACTCTGTCATGGCCCTTGTGTGAGCTGCCATGAGAGAACGCTGTGCTTGGAACACTGCGAGGCCCACCCTCGTACCTGAAGTCACTCTGCTGGAGGAGGAAGTCAGCATCTTAGCATGTTGTGTGGCTCCCGGCACACCCAGCGTGAACCCAGGCCTGGAAGTAAGGCCCTGATTTGCCGTGCAGTAGCGGAGGCGTGCTGCAGCTTCCAGGAGGCGGAGGCCTCTGCTCTGCATACCTTGAACGGCAGCACAGCTTTCTGGACACCTGGGAGGCTAGCCGGGGCACCCTGTTCCCGGCAGGAACACTGAGTAACCCCAGGCGCACCTGGGTCTGCTAAGCAACATCCAGGCCCGTAGCCCTTTAGAGCCCCTCTGTGCACGCCGAGCGTAGGGAAACGCACTGCCCTCTCTTTTGGAGCAGCTTGGTTTCCTCAGCACTCGCACACGTTCACGAACACCGTTCTGGCACATCCCACATGGCGCGGAGGTCTTACACGTTGCCCTAATCGGAGCTGCGCTCAGAGTAACCCTCGTCTTCGCATTCCATCCAGGACCTCCTGACTGAAGGCACCGTGCCTCCTAGAGGACGGCGGCTTGGGTTCTTACTGCAATTCAAGTCCTGTTCCTTCTTTGGCACTGCAGGCAGCCCCAGGCCCAGAGGAGCAGCTACGGCGTTCCTTGCTTGAGACAGTTCGCTGGATGCGGGACTCCCTACTTCGATAAGTTGACTCAGGGAAGGAAACACAGGGTGACCGGTGTCTCTTGGGACTCGTTAGAAACCACAGGGATGTACGCTGAGTGTGCCCATGAAAACGGGGTCCTGCTGGAACTAGCCCTGCTTTCCCATTTGGAGGGCGGCATTCATGCCTGCCTTGAAGCTCCCTGACATTCCCGGCTCCCGACAGGCCAGTGAGCCCTGGAAGAATGCTTCGGGGAAAATTATGAGTTTGCTCTCTCTAAACCAGGGGCTTCCATGGCCGCGGTGGCGGTCCGCATGACAGGCTCTAGAGCTAAAGGGAACCTCAACGTGAGAACTCGCCTCCAGGTTAGGCCCTGAGTAGCCGTGCAGAAAGGGAGGCATGCAGCTCTTTCCAGGAGTTCTTAGTCGCTTTGCTTTAAAGGACGTACACGTCCGGGGACTCCTAGGCCCCACGGGTGTGCATCATTTTCCCTCCAAGGTCACTGAGTGCCTCCAGACACCTGTGGGCCGGCTGAGCAACGTCGAGGTCCACTGGTTGATTCCCTCGGAGGACCCCTGTGCGTGCCGAGTGCTGGGCAACCACACACTGCGCGTTCCTTGGGTAGCGTTACATCTCCAGAGCCCTCAAACGCCCTCAGGACAACATGGCTGGTGAGTGCGAAGTGCCCAGGAAGACTCTGTCATGGCCCTTGTGTGAGCTGCCATGAGAGAACGCTGTGCTTGGAACACTGCGAGGCCCACCCTCGTACCTGAAGTCACTCTGCTGGAGGAGGAAGTCAGCATCTTAGCATGTTGTGTGGCTCCCGGCACACCCAGCGTGAACCCAGGCCTGGAAGTAAGGCCCTGATTTGCCGTGCAGTAGCGGAGGCGTGCTGCAGCTTCCAGGAGGCGGAGGCCTCTGCTCTGCATACCTTGAACGGCAGCACAGCTTTCTGGACACCTGGGAGGCTAGCCGGGGCACCCTGTTCCCGGCAGGAACACTGAGTAACCCCAGGCGCACCTGGGTCTGCTAAGCAACATCCAGGCCCGTAGCCCTTTAGAGCCCCTCTGTGCACGCCGAGCGTAGGGAAACGCACTGCCCTCTCTTTTGGAGCAGCTTGGTTTCCTCAGCACTCGCACACGTTCACGAACACCGTTCTGGCACATCCCACATGGCGCGGAGGTCTTACACGTTGCCCTAATCGGAGCTGCGCTCAGAGTAACCCTCGTCTTCGCATTCCATCCAGGACCTCCTGACTGAAGGCACCGTGCCTCCTAGAGGACGGCGGCTTGGGTTCTTACTGCAATTCAAGTCCTGTTCCTTCTTTGGCACTGCAGGCAGCCCCAGGCCCAGAGGAGCAGCTACGGCGTTCCTTGCTTGAGACAGTTCGCTGGATGCGGGACTCCCTACTTCGATAAGTTGACTCAGGGAAGGAAACACAGGGTGACCGGTGTCTCTTGGGACTCGTTAGAAACCACAGGGATGTACGCTGAGTGTGCCCATGAAAACGGGGTCCTGCTGGAACTAGCCCTGCTTTCCCATTTGGAGGGCGGCATTCATGCCTGCCTTGAAGCTCCCTGACATTCCCGGCTCCCGACAGGCCAGTGAGCCCTGGAAGAATGCTTCGGGGAAAATTATGAGTTTGCTCTCTCTAAACCAGGGGCTTCCGTGGCCGCGGTGGCGGTCCGCATGACAGGCTCTAGAGCTAAAGGGAACCTCAACGTGAGAACTCGCCTCCAGGTTAGGCCCTGAGTAGCCGTGCAGAAAGGGAGGCATGCAGCTCTTTCCAGGAGTTCTTAGTCGCTTTGCTTTAAAGGAAGTACACGTCCGGGGACTCCTAGGCCCCACGGGTGTGCATCATTTTCCCTCCAAGGTCACTGAGTGCCTCCAGACACCTGTGGGCCGGCTGAGCAACGTCGAGGTCCACTGGTTGATTCCCTCGGAGGACCCCTGTGCGTGCCGAGTGCTGGGCAACCACACACTGCGCGTTCCTTGGGTAGCGTTACATCTCCAGAGCCCTCGAACGCCCTCACGACAACATGGCTGGTGAGTGCGAAGTGCCCAGGAAGACTCTGTCATGGCCCTTGTGTGAGCTGCCATGAGAGAACGCTGTGCTTGGAACACTGCGAGGCCCACCCTCGTACCTGAAGTCACTCTGCTCGAGGAGGAAGTCAGCATCTTAGCATGCTGTGTGGCTCCCGGCACACCCAGCGTGAACCCAGGCCTGGAAGTAAGGCCCTGATTTGCCGTGCAGTAGCGGAGGCGTGCTGCAGCTTCCAGGAGGCGGAGGCCTCTGCTCTGCATACCTTGAACGGCAGCACAGCTTTCTGGACACCTGGGAGGCTAGCCGGGGCACCCTGTTCCCAGCAGGAACACTGAGTAACCCCAGGCGCACCTGGGTCTGCTAAGCAACATCAAGCCCGTAGCCCTTTAGAGCCCCTCTGTGCACGCCGAGCGTAGGGAAACGCACTGCCCTCTCTGTTGGAGCAGCTTGGTTTCCTCAGCACTCGCACACGTTCACGAACACCGTTCTGGCACATCCCACATGGCGCGGAGGTCTTACGCGTTGCCCTAATCGGAGCTGCGCTCAGAGTAACCCTCGTCTTCGCATTCCATCCAGGACCTCCTGACTGAAGGCACCGTGCCTCCTAGAGGACGGCGGCTTGGGTTCTTACTGCAATTCAAGTCCTGTTCCTTCTTTGGCACTGCAGGCAGCCCCAGGCCCAGAGGAGCAGCTACGGCGTTCCTTGCTTGAGACAGTTCGCTGGATGCGGGACTCCCTACTTCGATAAGTTGACTCAGGGAAGGAAACACAGGGTGACCGGTGTCTCTTGGGACTCGTTAGAAACCACAGGGATGTACGCTGAGTGTGCCCATGAAAACGGGGTCCTGCTGGAACTAGCCCTGCTTTCCCATTTGGAGGGCGGCATTCATGCCTGCCTTGAAGCTCCCTGACATTCCCGGCTCCCGACAGGCCAGTGAGCCCTGGAAGAATGCTTCGGGGAAAATTATGAGTTTGCTCTCTCTAAACCAGGGGCTTCCGTGGCCGTGGTGGCGGTCCGCATGACAGGCTCTAGAGCTAAAGGGAACCTCAACGTGAGAACTCGCCTCCAGGTTAGGCCCTGAGTAGCCGTGCAGAAAGGGAGGCATGCAGCTCTTTCCAGGAGTTCTTAGTCGCTTTGCTTTAAAGGAAGTACACGTCCGGGGACTCCTAGGCCCCACGGGTGTGCATCATTTTCCCTCCAAGGTCACTGAGTGCCTCCAGACACCTGTGGGCCGGCTGAGCAACGTCGAGGTCCACTGGTTGATTCCCTCGGAGGACCCCTGTGCGTGCCGAGTGCTGGGCAACCACACACTGCGCGTTCCTTGGGTAGCGTTACATCTCCAGAGCCCTCGAACGCCCTCAGGACAACATGGCTGGTGAGTGCGAAGTGCCCAGGAAGACTCTGTCATGGCCCTTGTGTGAGCTGCCATGAGAGAACGCTGTGCTTGGAACACTGCGAGGCCCACCCTCGTACCTGAAGTCACTCTGCTGGAGGAGGAAGTCAGCATCTTAGCATGCTGTGTGGCTCCCGGCACACCCAGCGTGAACCCAGGCCTGGAAGTAAGGCCCTGATTTGCCGTGCAGTAGCGGAGGCGTGCTGCAGCTTCCAGGAGGCGGAGGCCTCTGCTCTGCATACCTTGAACGGCAGCACAGCTTTCTGGACACCTGGGAGGCTAGCCGGGGCACCCTGTTCCCGGCAGGAACACTGAGTAACCCCAGGCGCACCTGGGTCTGCTAAGCAACATCCAGGCCCGTAGCCCTTTAGAGCCCCTCTGTGCACGCCGAGTGTAGGGAAACGCACTGCCCTCTCTTTTGGAGCAGCTTGGTTTCCTCAGCACTCGCACACGTTCACGAACACCGTTCTGGCACATCCCACATGGCGCGGAGGTCTTACGCGTTGCCCTAATCGGAGCTGCGCTCAGAGTAACCCTCGTCTTCGCATTCCATCCAGGACCTCCTGACTGAAGGCACCGTGCCTCCTAGAGGACGGCGGCTTGGGTTCTTACTGCAATTCAAGTCCTGTTCCTTCTTTGGCACTGCAGGCAGCCCCAGGCCCAGAGGAGCAGCTACGGCGTTCCTTGCTTGAGACAGTTCGCTGGATGCGGGACTCCCTACTTCGATAAGTTGACTCAGGGAAGGAAACACAGGGTGACCGGTGTCTCTTGGGACTCGTTAGAAACCACAGGGATGTACGCTGAGTGTGCCCATGAAAACGGGGTCCTGCTGGAACTAGCCCTGCTTTCCCATTTGGAGGGCGGCATTCATGCCTGCCTTGAAGCTCCCTGACATTCCCGGCTCCCGACAGGCCAGTGAGCCCTGGAAGAATGCTTCGGGGAAAATTATGAGTTTGCTCTCTCTAAACCAGGGGCTTCCGTGGCCGTGGTGGCGGTCCGCATGACAGGCTCTAGAGCTAAAGGGAACCTCAACGTGAGAACTCGCCTCCAGGTTAGGCCCTGAGTAGCCGTGCAGAAAGGGAGGCATGCAGCTCTTTCCAGGAGTTCTTAGTCGCTTTGCTTTAAAGGAAGTACACGTCCGGGGACTCCTAGGCCCCACGGGTGTGCATCATTTTCCCTCCAAGGTCACTGAGTGCCTCCAGACACCTGTGGGCCGGCTGAGCAACGTCGAGGTCCACTGGTTGATTCCCTCGGAGGACCCCTGTGCGTGCCGAGTGCTGGGCAACCACACACTGCGCGTTCCTTGGGTAGCGTTACATCTCCAGAGCCCTCGAACGCCCTCACGACAACATGGCTGGTGAGTGCGAAGTGCCCAGGAAGACTCTGTCATGGCCCTTGTGTGAGCTGCCATGAGAGAACGCTGTGCTTGGAACACTGCGAGGCCCACCCTCGTACCTGAAGTCACTCTGCTGGAGGAGGAAGTCAGCATCTTAGCATGCTGTGTGGCTCCCGGCACACCCAGCGTGAACCCAGGCCTGGAAGTAAGGCCCTGATTTGCCGTGCAGTAGCGGAGGCGTGCTGCAGCTTCCAGGAGGCGGAGGCCTCTGCTCTGCATACCTTGAACGGCAGCACAGCTTTCTGGACACCTGGGAGGCTAGCCGGGGCACCCTGTTCCCGGCAGGAACACTGAGTAACCCCAGGCGCACCTGGGTCTGCTAAGCAACATCCAGGCCCGTAGCCCTTTAGAGCCCCTCTGTGCACGCCGAGCGTAGGGAAACGCACTGCCCTCTCTTTTGGAGCAGCTTGGTTTCCTCAGCACTCGCACACGTTCACGAACACCGTTCTGGCACATCCCACATGGCGCGGAGGTCTTACGCGTTGCCCTAATCGGAGCTGCGCTCAGAGTAACCCTCGTCTTCGCATTCCATCCAGGACCTCCTGACTGAAGGCACCGTGCCTCCTAGAGGACGGCGGCTTGGGTTCTTACTGCAATTCAAGTCCTGTTCCTTCTTTGGCACTGCAGGCAGCCCCAGGCCCAGAGGAGCAGCTACGGCGTTCCTTGCTTGAGACAGTTCGCTGGATGCGGGACTCCCTACTTCGATAAGTTGACTCAGGGAAGGAAACACAGGGTGACCGGTGTCTCTTGGGACTCGTTAGAAACCACAGGGATGTACGCTGAGTGTGCCCATGAAAACGGGGTCCTGCTGGAAGTAGCCCTGCTTTCCCATTTGGAGGGCGGCATTCATGCCTGCCTTGAAGCTCCCTGACATTCCCGGCTCCCGACAGGCCAGTGAGCCCTGGAAGAATGCTTCGGGGAAAATTATGAGTTTGCTCTCTCTAAACCAGGGGCTTCCGTGGCCACGGTGGCGGTCCGCATGACAGGCTCTAGAGCTAAAGGGAACCTCAACGTGAGAACTCGCCTCCAGGTTAGGCCCTGAGTAGCCGTGCAGAAAGGGAGGCATGCAGCTCTTTCCAGGAGTTCTTAGTCGCTTTGCTTTAAAGGAAGTACACGTCCGGGGACTCCTAGGCCCCACGGGTGTGCATCATTTTCCCTCCAAGGTCACTGAGTGCCTCCAGACACCTGTGGGCCGGCTGAGCAACGTCGAGGTCCACTGGTTGATTCCCTCGGAGGACCCCTGTGCGTGCCGAGTGCTGGGCAACCACACACTGCGCGTTCCTTGGGTAGCGTTACATCTCCAGAGCCCTCGAACGCCCTCACGACAACATGGCTGGTGAGTGCGAAGTGCCCAGGAAGACTCTGTCATGGCCCTTGTGTGAGCTGCCATGAGAGAACGCTGTGCTTGGAACACTGCGAGGCCCACCCTCGTACCTGAAGTCACTCTGCTCGAGGAGGAAGTCAGCATCTTAGCATGCTGTGTGGCTCTCTGCACACCCAGCGCGAACCCATGCCTGGAAGTAAGGCCCTGATTTGCCGTGCAGAAGCGGAGGCGTGCTGCAGCTTCCAGGAGGCGGAGGCCTCTGCTCTGCATACCTTGAACGGCAGCACAGCTTTCTGGACACCTGGGAGGCTAGCCGGGGCACCCTGTTCCCGGCAGGAACACTGAGTAACCCCAGGCGCACCTGGGTCTGCTAAGCAACATCCAGGCCCGTAGCCCTTTAGAGCCCCTCTGTGCACGCCGAGCGTAGGGAAACGCACTGCCCTCTCTTTTGGAGCAGCTTGGTTTCCTCAGCACTCGCACACGTTCACGAACACCGTTCTGGCACATCCCACATGGCGCGGAGGTCTTACGCGTTGCGCTAATCGGAGCTGCGCTCAGAGTAACCCTCGTCTTCGCATTCCATCCAGGACCTCCTGACTGAAGGCACCGTGCCTCCTAGAGGACGGCGGCTTGGGTTCTTACTGCAATTCAAGTCCTGTTCCTTCTTTGGCACTGCAGGCAGCCCCAGGCCCAGAGGAGCAGCTACGGCGTTCCTTGCTTGAGACAGTTCGCTGGATGCGGGACTCCCTACTTCGATAAGTTGACTCAGGGAAGGAAACACAGGGTAACCGGTGTCTCTTGGGACTCGTTAGAAACCACAGGGATGTACGCTGAGTGTGCCCATGAAAACGGGGTCCTGCTGGAAGTAGCCCTGCTTTCCCATTTGGAGGGCGGCATTCATGCCTGCCTTGAAGCTCCCTGACATTCCCGGCTCCCGACAGGCCAGTGAGCCCTGGAAGAATGCTTCGGGGAAAATTATGAGTTTGTTCTCTCTAAACCAGGGTCTTCCGTGGCCGCGGTGGCGGTCCGCATGACAGGCTCTAGAGCTAAAGGGAACCTCAACGTGAGAACTCGCCTCCAGGTTAGGCCCTGAGTAGCCGTGCAGAAAGGGAGGCATGCAGCTCTTTCCAGGAGTTCTTAGTCGCTTTGCTTTAAAGGAAGTACACGTCCGGGGACTCCTAGGCCCCACGGGTGTGCATCATTTTCCCTCCAAGGTCACTGAGTGCCTCCAGACACCTGTGGGCCGGCTGAGCAACGTTGAGGTCCACTGGTTGATTCCCTCGGAGGACCCCTGTGCGTGCCGAGTGCTGGGCAACCACACACTGCGCGTTCCTTGGGTAGCGTTACATCTCCAGAGCCCTCGAACGCCCTCAAGACAACATGGCTGGTGAGTGCGAAGTGCCCAGGAAGACTCTGTCATGGCCCTTGTGTGAGCTGCCATGAGAGAACGCTGTGCTTGGAACACTGCGAGGCCCGCCCTCGTACCTGAAGTCACTCTGCTCGAGGACGAAGTCAGCATCTTAGCATGCTGTGTGGCTCCCGGCACACCCAGCGCGAACCCATGCCTGGAAGTAAGGCCCTGATTTGCCGTGCAGAAGCGGAGGCGTGCTGCAGCTTCCAGGAGGCGGAGGCCTCTGCTCTGCATACCTTGAACGGCAGCACAGCTTTCTGGACACCTGGGAGGCTAGCCGGGGCACCCTGTTCCCGGCAGGAACACTGAGTAACCCCAGGCGCACCTGGGTCTGCTAAGCAACATCCAGGCCCGTAGCCCTTTAGAGCCCCTCTGTGCACGCCGAGCGTAGGGAAACGCACTGCCCTCTCTTTTGGAGCAGCTTGGTTTCCTCAGCACTCGCACACGTTCACGAACACCGTTCTGGCACATCCCACATGGCGCGGAGGTCTTACGCGTTGCCCTAATCGGAGCTGCGCTCAGAGTAACCCTCGTCTTCGCATTCCATCCAGGACCTCCTGACTGAAGGCACCGTGCCTCCTAGAGGACGGCGGCTTGGGTTCTTACTGCAATTCAAGTCCTGTTCCTTCTTTGGCACTGCAGGCAGCTCCAGGCCCAGAGGAGCAGCTACGGCGTTCCTTGCTTGAGACAGTTCGCTGGATGCGGGACTCCCTACTTCGATACGTTGACTCAGGGAAGGAAACACAGGGTGACCGGTGTCTCTTGGGACTCGTTAGAAACCACAGGGATGTACGCTGAGTGTGCCCATGAAAACGGGGTCCTGCTGGAACTAGCCCTGCTTTCCCATTTGGAGGGCGGCATTCATGCCTGCCTTGAAGCTCCCTGACATTCCCGGCTCCCGACAGGCCAGTGAGCCCTGGAAGAATGCTTCGGGGAAAATTATGAGTTTGCTCTCTCTAAACCAGGGGCTTCCGTGGCCGCGGTGGCGGTCCGCATGACAGGCTCTAGAGCTAAAGGGAAACTCAACGTGAGAACTCGCCTCCAGGTTAGGCCCTGAGTAGCCGTGCAGAAAGGGAGGCATGCAGCTCTTTCCAGGAGTTCTTAGTCGCTTTGCTTTAAAGGAAGTACACGTCCGGGGACTCCTAGGCCCCACGGGTGTGCATCATTTTCCCTCCAAGGTCACTGAGTGCCTCCAGACACCTGTGGGCAGGCTGAGCAACATCGAGGTCCACTGGTTGATTCCCTCGGAGGACCCCTGTGCGTGCCGAGTGCTGGGCAACCACACACTGCGCGTTCCTTGGGTAGCGTTACATCTCCAGAGCCCTCGAACGCCCTCAAGACAACATGGCTGGTGAGTGCGAAGTGCCCAGGAAGACTCTGTCATGGCCCTTGTGTGAGCTGCCATGAGAGAACGCTGTGCTTGGAACACTGCGAGGCCCACCCTCGTACCTGAAGTCACTCTGCTGGAGGAGGAAGTCAGCATCTTAGCATGTTGTGTGGCTCCCGGCACACCCAGCGTGAACCCAGGCCTGGAAGTAAGGCCCTGATTTGCCGTGCAGTAGCGGAGGCGTGCTGCAGCTTCCAGGAGGCGGAGGCCTCTGCTCTGCATACCTTGAACGGCAGCACAGCTTTCTGGACACCTGGGAGGCTAGCCGGGGCACCCTGTTCCCGGCAGGAACACTGAGTAACCCCAGGCGCACCTGGGTCTGCTAAGCAACATCCAGGCCCGTAGCCCTTTAGAGCCCCTCTGTGCACGCCGAGCGTAGGGAAACGCACTGCCCTCTCTTTTGGAGCAGCTTGGTTTCCTCAGCACTCGCACACGTTCACGAACACCGTTCTGGCACATCCCACATGGCGCGGAGGTCTTACGCGTTGCCCTAATCGGAGCTGCGCTCAGAGTAACCCTCGTCTTCGCATTCCATCCAGGACCTCCTGACTGAAGGCACCGTGCCTCCTAGAGGACGGCGGCTTGGGTTCTTACTGCAATTCAAGTCCTGTTCCTTCTTTGGCACTGCAGGCAGCCCCAGGCCCAGAGGAGCAGCTACGGCGTTCCTTGCTTGAGACAGTTCGCTGGATGCGGGACTCCCTACTTCGATAAGTTGACTCAGGGAAGGAAACACAGGGTAACCGGTGTCTCTTGGGACTCGTTAGAAACCACAGGGATGTACGCTGAGTGTGCCCATGAAAACGGGGTCCTGCTGGAAGTAGCCCTGCTTTCCCATTTGGAGGGCGGCATTCATGCCTGCCTTGAAGCTCCCTGACATTCCCGGCTCCCGACAGGCCAGTGAGCCCTGGAAGAATGCTTCGGGGAAAATTATGAGTTTGCTCTCTCTAAACCAGGGGCTTCCGTGGCCGCGGTGGCGGTCAGCATGACAGGCTCTAGAGCTAAAGGGAACCTCAACGTGAGAACTCGCCTCCAGGTTAGGCCCTGAGTAGCCGTGCAGAAAGGGAGGCATGCAGCTCTTTCCAGGAGTTCTTAGTCGCTTTGCTTTAAAGGAAGTACACGTCCGGGGACTCCTAGGCCCCACGGGTGTGCATCATTTTCCCTCCAAGGTCACTGAGTGCCTCCAGACACCTGTGGGCCGGCTGAGCAACGTTGAGGTCCACTGGTTGATTCCCTCGGAGGACCCCTGTGCGTGCCGAGTGCTGGGCAACCACACACTGCGCGTTCCTTGGGTAGCGTTACATCTCCAGAGCCCTCGAACGCCCTCAAGACAACATGGCTCGTGAGTGCGAAGTGCCCAGGAAGACTCTGTCATGGCCCTTGTGTGAGCTGCCATGAGAGAACGCTGTGCTTGGAACACTGCGAGGCCCGCCCTCGTACCTGAAGTCACTCTGCTCGAGGACGAAGTCAGCATCTTAGCATGCTGTGTGGCTCCCGGCACACCCAGCGCGAACCCATGCCTGGAAGTAAGGCCCTGATTTGCCGTGCAGAAGCGGAGGCGTGCTGCAGCTTCCAGGAGGCGGAGGCCTCTGCTCTGCATACCTTGAACGGCAGCACAGCTTTCTGGACACCTGGGAGGCTAGCCGGGGCACCCTGTTCCCGGCAGGAACACTGAGTAACCCCAGGCGCACCTGGGTCTGCTAAGCAACATCCAGGCCCGTAGCCCTTTAGAGCCCCTCTGTGCACGCCGAGCGTAGGGAAACGCACTGCCCTCTCTTTTGGAGCAGCTTGGTTTCCTCAGCACTCGCACACGTTCACGAACACCGTTCTGGCACATCCCACATGGCGCGGAGGTCTTACGCGTTGCCCTAATCGGAGCTGCGCTCAGAGTAACCCTCGTCTTCGCATTCCATCCAGGACCTCCTGACTGAAGGCACCGTGCCTCCTAGAGGACGGCGGCTTGGGTTCTTACTGCAATTCAAGTCCTGTTCCTTCTTTGGCACTGCAGGCAGCCCCAGGCCCAGAGGAGCAGCTACGGCGTTCCTTGCTTGAGACAGTTCGCTGGATGCGGGACTCCCTACTTCGATACGTTGACTCAGGGAAGGAAACACAGGGTGACCGGTGTCTCTTGGGACTCGTTAGAAACCACAGGGATGTACGCTGAGTGTGCCCATGAAAACGGGGTCCTGCTGGAACTAGCCCTGCTTTCCCATTTGGAGGGCGGCATTCATGCCTGCCTTGAAGCTCCCTGACATTCCCGGCTCCCGACAGGCCAGTGAGCCCTGGAAGAATGCTTCGGGGAAAATTATGAGTTTGCTCTCTCTAAACCAGGGGCTTCCGTGGCCGCGGTGGCGGTCCGCATGACAGGCTCTAGAGCTAAAGGGAACCTCAACGTGAGAACTCGCCTCCAGGTTAGGCCCTGAGTAGCCGTGCAGAAAGGGAGGCATGCAGCTCTTTCCAGGAGTTCTTAGTCGCTTTGCTTTAAAGGAAGTACACGTCCGGGGACTCCTAGGCCCCACGGGTGTGCATCATTTTCCCTCCAAGGTCACTGAGTGCCTCCAGACACCTGTGGGCCGGCTGAGCAACGTCGAGGTCCACTGGTTGATTCCCTCGGAGGACCCCTGTGCGTGCCGAGTGCTGGGCAACCACACACTGCGCGTTCCTTGGGTAGCGTTACATCTCCAGAGCCCTCGAACGCCCTCAAGACAACATGGCTGGTGAGTGCGAAGTGCCCAGGAAGACTCTGTCATGGCCCTTGTGTGAGCTGCCATGAGAGAACGCTGTGCTTGGAACACTGCGAGGCCCACCCTCGTACCTGAAGTCACTCTGCTGGAGGAGGAAGTCAGCATCTTAGCATGTTGTGTGGCTCCCGGCACACCCAGCGTGAACCCAGGCCTGGAAGTAAGGCCCTGATTTGCCGTGCAGTAGCGGAGGCGTGCTGCAGCTTCCAGGAGGCGGAGGCCTCTGCTCTGCATACCTTGAACGGCAGCACAGCTTTCTGGACACCTGGGAGGCTAGCCGGGGCACCCTGTTCCCGGCAGGAACACTGAGTAACCCCAGGCGCACCTGGGTCTGCTAAGCAACATCCAGGCCCGTAGCCCTTTAGAGCCCCTCTGTGCACGCCGAGCGTAGGGAAACGCACTGCCCTCTCTTTTGGAGCAGCTTGGTTTCCTCAGCACTCGCACACGTTCACGAACACCGTTCTGGCACATCCCACATGGCGCGGAGGTCTTACGCGTTGCCCTAATCGGAGCTGCGCTCAGAGTAACCCTCGTCTTCGCATTCCATCCAGGACCTCCTGACTGAAGGCACCGTGCCTCCTAGAGGACGGCGGCTTGGGTTCTTACTGCAATTCAAGTCCTGTTCCTTCTTTGGCACTGCAGGCAGCCCCAGGCCCAGAGGAGCAGCTACGGCGTTCCTTGCTTGAGACAGTTCGCTGGATGCGGGACTCCCTACTTCGATAAGTTGACTCAGGGAAGGAAACACAGGGTAACCGGTGTCTCTTGGGACTCGTTAGAAACCACAGGGATGTACGCTGAGTGTGCCCATGAAAACGGGGTCCTGCTGGAAGTAGCCCTGCTTTCCCATTTGGAGGGCGGCATTCATGCCTGCCTTGAAGCTCCCTGACATTCCCGGCTCCCGACAGGCCAGTGAGCCCTGGAAGAATGCTTCGGGGAAAATTATGAGTTTGCTCTCTCTAAACCAGGGGCTTCCGTGGCCGCGGTGGCGGTCCGCATGACAGGCTCTAGAGCTAAAGGGAACCTCAACGTGAGAACTCGCCTCCAGGTTAGGCCCTGAGTAGCCGTGCAGAAAGGGAGGCATGCAGCTCTTTCCAGGAGTTCTTAGTCGCTTTGCTTTAAAGGAAGTACACGTCCAGGGACTCCTAGGCCCCACGGGTGTGCATCATTTTCCCTCCAAGGTCACTGAGTGCCTCCAGACACCTGTGGGCCGGCTGAGCAACGTCGAGGTCCACTGGTTGATTCCCTCGGAGGACCCCTGTGCGTGCCGAGTGCTGGGCAACCACACACTGCGCGTTCCTTGGGTAGCGTTACATCTCCAGAGCCCTCGAACGCCCTCAAGACAACATGGCTGGTGAGTGCGAAGTGCCCAGGAAGACTCTGTCATGGCCCTTGTGTGAGCTGCCATGAGAGAACGCTGTGCTTGGAACACTGCGAGGCCCACCCTCGTACCTGAAGTCACTCTGCTGGAGGAGGAAGTCAGCATCTTAGCATGTTGTGTGGCTCCCGGCACACCCAGCGTGAACCCAGGCCTGGAAGTAAGGCCCTGATTTGCCGTGCAGTAGCGGAGGCGTGCTGCAGCTTCCAGGAGGCGGAGGCCTCTGCTCTGCATACCTTGAACGGCAGCACAGCTTTCTGGACACCTGGGAGGCTAGCCGGGGCACCCTGTTCCCGGCAGGAACACTGAGTAACCCCAGGCGCACCTGGGTCTGCTAAGCAACATCCAGGCCCGTAGCCCTTTAGAGCCCCTCTGTGCACGCCGAGCGTAGGGAAACGCACTGCCCTCTCTTTTGGAGCAGCTTGGTTTCCTCAGCACTCGCACACGTTCACGAACACCGTTCTGGCACATCCCACATGGCGCGGAGGTCTTACGCGTTGCCCTAATCGGAGCTGTGCTCAGAGTAACCCTCGTCTTCGCATTCCATCCAGGACCTCCTGACTGAAGGCACCGTGCCTCCTAGAGGACGGCGGCTTGGGTTCTTACTGCAATTCAAGTCCTGTTCCTTCTTTGGCACTGCAGGCAGCCCCAGGCCCAGAGGAGCAGCTACGGCGTTCCTTGCTTGAGACAGTTCGCTGGATGCGGGACTCCCTACTTCGATAAGTTGACTCAGGGAAGGAAACACAGGGTAACCGGTGTCTCTTGGGACTCGTTAGAAACCACAGGGATGTACGCTGAGTGTGCCCATGAAAACGGGGTCCTGCTGGAAGTAGCCCTGCTTTCCCATTTGGAGGGCGGCATTCATGCCTGCCTTGAAGCTCCCTGACATTCCCGGCTCCCGACAGGCCAGTGAGCCCTGGAAGAATGCTTCGGGGAAAATTATGAGTTTGCTCTCTCTAAACCAGGGGCTTCCGTGGCCGCGGTGGCGGTCCGCATGACAGGCTCTAGAGCTAAAGGGAACCTCAACGTGAGAACTCGCCTCCAGGTTAGGCCCTGAGTAGCCGTGCAGAAAGGGAGGCATGCAGCTCTTTCCAGGAGTTCTTAGTTGCTTTGCTTTAAAGGAAGTACACGTCCGGGGACTCCTAGGCCCCACGGGTGTGCATCATTTTCCCTCCAAGGTCACTGAGTGCCTCCAGACACCTGTGGGCCGGCTGAGCAACGTCGAGGTCCACTGGTTGATTCCCTCGGAGGACCCCTGTGCATGCCGAGTGCTGGGCAACCACACACTGCGCGTTCCTTGGGTAGCGTTACATCTCCAGAGCCCTCGAACGCCCTCAGGACAACATGGCTGGTGAGTGCGAAGTGCCCAGGAAGACTCTGTCATGGCCCTTGTGTGAGCTGCCATGAGAGAACGCTGTGCTTGGAACACTGCGAGGCCCACCCTCGTACCTGAAGTCACTCTGCTCGAGGAGGAAGTCAGCATCTTAGCATGCTGTGTGGCTCCCGGCACACCCAGCGCGAACCCATGCCTGGAAGTAAGGCCCTGATTTGCCGTGCAGAAGCGGAGGCGTGCTGCAGCTTCCAGGAGGCGGAGGCCTCTGCTCTGCATACCTTGAACGGCAGCACAGCTTTCTGGACACCTGGGAGGCTAGCCGGGGCACCCTGTTCCTGGCAGGAACACTGAGTAACCCCAGGCGCACCTGGGTCTGCTAAGCAACATCCAGGCCCGTAGCCCTTTAGAGCCCCTCTGTGCACGCCGAGCGTAGGGAAACGCACTGCCCTCTCTTTTGGAGCAGCTTGGTTTCCTCAGCACTCGCACATGTTCACGAACACCGTTCTGGCACATCCCACATGGCGCGGAGGTCTTACGCGTTGCCCTAATCGGAGCTGCGCTCAGAGTAACCCTCGTCTTCGCATTCCATCCAGGACCTCCTGACTGAAGGCACCGTGCCTCCTAGAGGACGGCGGCTTGGGTTCTTACTGCAATTCAAGTCCTGTTCCTTCTTTGGCACTGCAGGCAGCCCCAGGCCCAGAGGAGCAGCTACGGCGTTCCTTGCTTGAGACAGTTCGCTGGATGCGGGACTCCCTACTTCGATACGTTGACTCAGGGAAGGAAACACAGGGTGACCGGTGTCTCTTGGGACTCGTTAGAAACCACAGGGATGTACGCTGAGTGTGCCCATGAAAACGGGGTCCTGCTGGAACTAGCCCTGCTTTCCCATTTGGAGGGCGGCATTCATGCCTGCCTTGAAGCTCCCTGACATTCCCGGCTCCCGACAGGCCAGTGAGCCCTGGAAGAATGCTTCGGGGAAAATTATGAGTTTGCTCTCTCTAAACCAGGGGCTTCCGTGGCCGCGGTGGCGGTCCGCATGACAGGCTCTAGAGCTAAAGGGAACCTCAACGTGAGAACTCGCCTCCAGGTTAGGCCCTGAGTAGCCGTGCAGAAAGGGAGGCATGCAGCTCTTTCCAGGAGTTCTTAGTCGCTTTGCTTTAAAGGAAGTACACGTCCGGGGACTCCTAGGCCCCACGGGTGTGCATCATTTTCCCTCCAAGGTCACTGAGTGCCTCCAGACACCTGTGGGCCGGCTGAGCAACGTCGAGGTCCACTGGTTGATTCCCTCGGAGGACCCCTGTGCGTGCCGAGTGCTGGGCAACCACACACTGCGCGTTCCTTGGGTAGCGTTACATCTCCAGAGCCCTCGAACGCCCTCAAGACAACATGGCTGGTGAGTGCGAAGTGCCCAGGAAGACTCTGTCATGGCCCTTGTGTGAGCTGCCATGAGAGAACGCTGTGCTTGGAACACTGCGAGGCCCACCCTCGTACCTGAAGTCACTCTGCTGGAGGAGGAAGTCAGCATCTTAGCATGTTGTGTGGCTCCCGGCACACCCAGCGTGAACCCAGGCCTGGAAGTAAGGCCCTGATTTGCCGTGCAGTAGCGGAGGCGTGCTGCAGCTTCCAGGAGGCGGAGGCCTCTGCTCTGCATACCTTGAACGGCAGCACAGCTTTCTGGACACCTGGGAGGCTAGCCGGGGCACCCTGTTCCCGGCAGGAACACTGAGTAACCCCAGGCGCACCTGGGTCTGCTAAGCAACATCCAGGCCCGTAGCCCTTTAGAGCCCCTCTGTGCACGCCGAGCGTAGGGAAACGCACTGCCCTCTCTTTTGGAGCAGCTTGGTTTCCTCAGCACTCGCACATGTTCACGAACACCGTTCTGGCACATCCCACATGGCGCGGAGGTCTTACGCGTTGCCCTAATCGGAGCTGCGCTCAGAGTAACCCTCGTCTTCGCATTCCATCCAGGACCTCCTGACTGAAGGCACCGTGCCTCCTAGAGGACGGCGGCTTGGGTTCTTACTGCAATTCAAGTCCTGTTCCTTCTTTGGCACTGCAGGCAGCCCCAGGCCCAGAGGAGCAGCTACGGCGTTCCTTGCTTGAGACAGTTCGCTGGATGCGGGACTCCCTACTTCGATAAGTTGACTCAGGGAAGGAAACACAGGGTGACCGGTGTCTCTTGGGACTCGTTAGAAACCACAGGGATGTACGCTGAGTGTGCCCATGAAAACGGGGTCCTGCTGGAACTAGCCCTGCTTTCCCATTTGGAGGGCGGCATTCATGCCTGCCTTGAAGCTCCCTGACATTCCCGGCTCCCGACAGGCCAGTGAGCCCTGGAAGAATGCTTCGGGGAAAATTATGAGTTTGCTCTCTCTAAACCAGGGGCTTCCGTGGCCGCGGTGGCGGTCCGCATGACAGGCTCTAGAGCTAAAGGGAACCTCAACGTGAGAACTCGCCTCCAGGTTAGGCCCTGAGTAGCCGTGCAGAAAGGGAGGCATGCAGCTCTTTCCAGGAGTTCTTAGTCGCTTTGCTTTAAAGGAAGTACACGTCCGGGGACTCCTAGGCCCCACGGGTGTGCATCATTTTCCCTCCAAGGTCACTGAGTGCCTCCAGACACCTGTGGGCAGGCTGAGCAACGTCGAGGTCCACTGGTTGATTCCCTCGGAGGACCCCTGTGCGTGCCGAGTGCTGGGCAACCACACACTGCGCGTTCCTTGGGTAGCGTTACATCTCCAGAGCCCTCGAACGCCCTCAAGACAACATGGCTGGTGAGTGCGAAGTGCCCAGGAAGACTCTGTCATGGCCCTTGTGTGAGCTGCCATGAGAGAACGCTGTGCTTGGAACACTGCGAGGCCCACCCTCGTACCTGAAGTCACTCTGCTGGAGGAGGAAGTCAGCATCTTAGCATGTTGTGTGGCTCCCGGCACACCCAGCGTGAACCCAGGCCTGGAAGTAAGGCCCTGATTTGCCGTGCAGTAGCGGAGGCGTGCTGCAGCTTCCGGGAGGCGGAGGCCTCTGCTCTGCATACCTTGAACGGCAGCACAGCTTTCTGGACACCTGGGAGGCTAGCCGGGGCACCCTGTTCCCGGCAGGAACACTGAGTAACCCCAGGCGCACCTGGGTCTGCTAAGCAACATCCAGGCCCGTAGCCCTTTAGAGCCCCTCTGTGCACGCCGAGCGTAGGGAAACGCACTGCCCTCTCTTTTGGAGCAGCTTGGTTTCCTCAGCACTCGCACACGTTCACGAACACCGTTCTGGCACATCCCACATGGCGCGGAGGTCTTACGCGTTGCCCTAATCGGAGCTGCGCTCAGAGTAACCCTCGTCTTCGCATTCCATCCAGGACCTCCTGACTGAAGGCACCGTGCCTCCTAGAGGACGGCGGCTTGGGTTCTTACTGCAATTCAAGTCCTGTTCCTTCTTTGGCACTGCAGGCAGCCCCAGGCCCAGAGGAGCAGCTACGGCGTTCCTTGCTTGAGACAGTTCGCTGGATGCGGGACTCCCTACTTCGATAAGTTGACTCAGGGAAGGAAACACAGGGTGACCGGTGTCTCTTGGGACTCGTTAGAAACCACAGGGATGTACGCTGAGTGTGCCCATGAAAACGGGGTCCTGCTGGAACTAGCCCTGCTTTCCCATTTGGAGGGCGGCATTCATGCCTGCCTTGAAGCTCCCTGACATTCCCGGCTCCCGACAGGCCAGTGAGCCCTGGAAGAATGCTTCGGGGAAAATTATGAGTTTGCTCTCTCTAAACCAGGGGCTTCCGTGGCCGTGGTGGCGGTCCGCATGACAGGCTCTAGAGCTAAAGGGAACCTCAACGTGAGAACTCGCCTCCAGGTTAGGCCCTGAGTAGCCGTGCAGAAAGGGAGGCATGCAGCTCTTTCCAGGAGTTCTTAGTCGCTTTGCTTTAAAGGAAGTACACGTCCGGGGACTCCTAGGCCCCACGGGTGTGCATCATTTTCCCTCCAAGGTCACTGAGTGCCTCCAGACACCTGTGGGCCGGCTGAGCAACGTCGAGGTCCACTGGTTGATTCCCTCGGAGGACCCCTGTGCGTGCCGAGTGCTGGGCAACCACACACTGCGCGTTCCTTGGGTAGCGTTACATCTCCAGAGCCCTCGAACGCCCTCAGGACAACATGGCTGGTGAGTGCGAAGTGCCCAGGAAGACTCTGTCATGGCCCTTGTGTGAGCTGCCATGAGAGAACGCTGTGCTTGGAACACTGCGAGGCCCACCCTCGTACCTGAAGTCACTCTGCTGGAGGAGGAAGTCAGCATCTTAGCATGTTGTGTGGCTCCCGGCACACCCAGCGTGAACCCAGGCCTGGAAGTAAGGCCCTGATTTGCCGTGCAGTAGCGGAGGCATGCTGCAGCTTCCAGGAGGCGGAGGCCTCTGCTCTGCATACCTTGAACGGCAGCACAGCTTTCTGGACACCTGGGAGGCTAGCCGGGGCACCCTGTTCCCGGCAGGAACACTGAGTAACCCCAGGCGCACCTGGGTCTGCTAAGCAACATCCAGGCCCGTAGCCCTTTAGAGCCCCTCTGTGCACGCCGAGCGTAGGGAAACGCACTGCCCTCTCTTTTGGAGCAGCTTGGTTTCCTCAGCCCTCGCACACGTTCACGAACACCGTTCTGGCACATCCCACATGGCGCGGAGGTCTTACACGTTGCCCTAATCGGAGCTGCGCTCAGAGTAACCCTCGTCTTCGCATTCCATCCAGGACCTCCTGACTGAAGGCACCGTGCCTCCTAGAGGACGGCGGCTTGGGTTCTTACTGCAATTCAAGTCCTGTTCCTTCTTTGGCACTGCAGGCAGCCCCAGGCCCAGAGGAGCAGCTACGGCGTTCCTTGCTTGAGACAGTTCGCTGGATGCGGGACTCCCTACTTCGATAAGTTGACTCAGGGAAGGAAACACAGGGTGACCGGTGTCTCTTGGGACTCGTTAGAAACCACAGGGATGTACGCTGAGTGTGCCCATGAAAACGGGGTCCTGCTGGAACTAGCCCTGCTTTCCCATTTGGAGGGCGGCATTCATGCCTGCCTTGAAGCTCCCTGACATTCCCGGCTCCCGACAGGCCAGTGAGCCCTGGAAGAATGCTTCGGGGAAAATTATGAGTTTGCTCTCTCTAAACCAGGGGCTTCCGTGGCCGCGGTGGCGGTCCGCATGACAGGCTCTAGAGCTAAAGGGAACCTCAACGTGAGAACTCGCCTCCAGGTTAGGCCCTGAGTAGCCGTGCAGAAAGGGAGGCATGCAGCTCTTTCCAGGAGTTCTTAGTCGCTTTGCTTTAAAGGAAGTACACGTCCGGGGACTCCTAGGCCCCACGGGTGTGCATCATTTTCCCTCCAAGGTCACTGAGTGCCTCCAGACACCTGTGGGCCGGCTGAGCAACGTCGAGGTCCACTGGTTGATTCCCTCGGAGGACCCCTGTGCGTGCCGAGTGCTGGGCAACCACACACTGCGCGTTCCTTGGGTAGCGTTACATCTCCAGAGCCCTCGAACGCCCTCAGGACAACATGGCTGGTGAGTGCGAAGTGCCCAGGAAGACTCTGTCATGGCCCTTGTGTGAGCTGCCATGAGAGAACGCTGTGCTTGGAACACTGCGAGGCCCACCCTCGTACCTGAAGTCACTCTGCTCGAGGAGGAAGTCAGCATCTTAGCATGCTGTGTGGCTCCCGGCACACCCAGCGCGAACCCATGCCTGGAAGTAAGGCCCTGATTTGCCGTGCAGAAGCGGAGGCGTGCTGCAGCTTCCAGGAGGCGGAGGCCTCTGCTCTGCATACCTTGAACGGCAGCACAGCTTTCTGGACACCTGGGAGGCTAGCCGGGGCACCCTGTTCCCGGCAGGAACACTGAGTAACCCCAGGCGCACCTGGGTCTGCTAAGCAACATCCAGGCCCGTAGCCCTTTAGAGCCCCTCTGTGCACGCCGAGCGTAGGGAAACGCACTGCCCTCTCTGTTGGAGCAGCTTGGTTTCCTCAGCACTCGCACACGTTCACGAACACCGTTCTGGCACATCCCACATGGCGCGGAGGTCTTACGCGTTGCCCTAATCGGAGCTGCGCTCAGAGTAACCCTCGTCTTCGCATTCCATCCAGGACCTCCTGACTGAAGGCACCGTGCCTCCTAGAGGACGGCGGCTTGGGTTCTTACTGCAATTCAAGTCCTGTTCCTTCTTTGGCACTGCAGGCAGCCCCAGGCCCAGAGGAGCAGCTACGGCGTTCCTTGATTGAGACAGTTCGCTGGATGCGGGACTCCCTACTTCGATAAGTTGACTCAGGGAAGGAAACACAGGGTAACCGGTGTCTCTTGGGACTCGTTAGAAACCACAGGGATGTACGCTGAGTGTGCCCATGAAAACGGGGTCCTGCTGGAACTAGCCCTGCTTTCCCATTTGGAGGGCGGCATTCATGCCTGCCTTGAAGCTCCCTGACATTCCCGGCTCCCGACAGGCCAGTGAGCCCTGGAAGAATGCTTCGGGGAAAATTATGAGTTTGCTCTCTCTAAACCAGGGGCTTCCGTGGCCGCGGTGGCGGTCCGCATGACAGGCTCTAGAGCTAAAGGGAACCTCAACGTGAGAACTCGCCTCCAGGTTAGGCCCTGAGTAGCCGTGCAGAAAGGGAGGCATGCAGCTCTTTCCAGGAGTTCTTAGTCGCTTTGCTTTAAAGGAAGTACACGTCCGGGGACTCCTAGGCCCCACGGGTGTGCATCATTTTCCCTCCAAGGTCACTGAGTGCCTCCAGACACCTGTGGGCCGGCTGAGCAACGTCGAGGTCCACTGGTTGATTCCCTCGGAGGACCCCTGTGCGTGCCGAGTGCTGGGCAACCACACACTGCGCGTTCCTTGGGTAGCGTTACATCTCCAGAGCCCTCGAACGCCCTCAGGACAACATGGCTGGTGAGTGCGAAGTGCCCAGGAAGACTCTGTCATGGCCCTTGTGTGAGCTGCCATGAGAGAACGCTGTGCTTGGAACACTGCGAGGCCCACCCTCGTACCTGAAGTCACTCTGCTGGAGGAGGAAGTCAGCATCTTAGCATGTTGTGTGGCTCCCGGCACACCCAGCGTGAACCCAGGCCTGGAAGTAAGGCCCTGATTTGCCGTGCAGTAGCGGAGGCGTGCTGCAGCTTCCAGGAGGCGGAGGCCTCTGCTCTGCATACCTTGAACGGCAGCACAGCTTTCTGGACACCTGGGAGGCTAGCCGGGGCACCCTGTTCCCGGCAGGAACACTGAGTAAGCCCAGGCGCACCTGGGTCTGCTAAGCAACATCCAGGCCCGTAGCCCTTTAGAGCCCCTCTGTGCACGCCGAGCGTAGGGAAACGCACTGCCCTCTCTTTTGGAGCAGCTTGGTTTCCTCAGCACTCGCACACGTTCACGAACACCGTTCTGGCACATCCCACATGGCGCGGAGGTCTTACACGTTGCCCTAATCGGAGCTGCGCTCAGAGTAACCCTCGTCTTCGCATTCCATCCAGGACCTCCTGACTGAAGGCACCGTGCCTCCTAGAGGACGGCGGCTTGGGTTCTTACTGCAATTCAAGTCCTGTTCCTTCTTTGGCACTGCAGGCAGCCCCAGGCCCAGAGGAGCAGCTACGGCGTTCCTTGCTTGAGACAGTTCGCTGGATGCGGGACTCCCTACTTCGATACGTTGACTCGGGGAAGGAAACACAGGGTGACCGGTGTCTCTTGGGACTCGTTAGAAACCACAGGGATGTACGCTGAGTGTGCCCATGAAAACGGGGTCCTGCTGGAACTAGCCCTGCTTTCCCATTTGGAGGGCGGCATTCATGCCTGCCTTGAAGCTCCCTGACATTCCCGGCTCCCGACAGGCCAGTGA